>NW_012133840.1:927492-1005830 GCF_000403515.1 Pseudozyma hubeiensis SY62
CCTGCTTGACGGCTACGTTCAACTGCATCGCCGACGTGCTTTGCTGTCGATGCGGTGGTGGTGGAAGACGTAGGACGAAAGTCTGATCTCCGCAGCGAGAAGCGGAAGCATCGACAGAGTAGCAGAATAGCGGGAAACTCGAGATTTCTTTGTCCACCCGCATCCGCTAGTTATGCCTGCCAAGCAAAACTCCCTCCCTTCGTTTCGCAATACGATACCCGCGCCCATGCACGAGACTCCTTTTCCAACCCGATAGTCAGCCCTGCCAAACCCCCTTTTTCGTCATCTTTGCAATACGATACCCGCCGTTGAACCCGCATCTCACCTATCCACTATGTCAGCAACCGTCCGATGCGTACACCGCTGGCTGTGCGATCACTTGTGAAAAATCTTCGTATCCGCATCACCGCAACGATGCCTTTCGACTATCTACCGACCCATTTGTGACCGAACGGACACCAATGCAACCCGAAAAACACTGTGTGAGTATACGAGCACAGAAACAAATACATTGTTGTGGAAGAGAAAAGAGGAGTACATGCTCGACATGCCTGCGCAGAAACGTCCCCAATGCGTATTGCTGACACCACACAGGGCCAGCAGGTAAAGACGGATCAACGCAGGAGATGACGACGAGATTGTTCGGGATTTGTACCGAAGTGAGGTGCGGCGGTAGGGTCGACCTTGTCGTCCAGTGACCTGCGCTGCAGAGCAAGTCTGTCGTGAGAAAGCCGGTCGATCTAAGATTTTGTTCGATGGCGCGGGTGCAGCGTGAAAAGCAACGCCGACGACGGAAATGAGATGGAGGGAAGGGAAGGGTATCTGGAATGGGAGATGCGGAGCTGAACCGAGCGGAAGCTGTTCAGCACCCTCCGAGCTGCTCGATCATTGCGTCGATTTCATCCTGGTCCTCCATGTTGAGCTGCGGACGAGAAACGAGAGCCAGAGACGATCGAAGTCGGGAGTACCGATGCGGAAGTAAAGCAAACATACGAGATCAATGTGAGTATTTTGTCCGGTTGAGTTCTTGAAGCCATTTGCGGGACCTTCTGCGAAGTTCACTACTTACCGTCTCGGCGGTGTCGTTGTCACCGATACGCTGACCATCAAAGATGAAGCGGACGCTGTTCTCGGGCTTTCCCATCCTTTCGGCATACGCCTTCTTGAGCTTGGAGAGCTTTGTGGTACGCTTCACCTTGAAGAAGACCTCGTTTCCATCGGCGTCCTTGACCTTGATGTTAAGCTGCTCACCACCTTCGGGCTTGGGCTGTGGAGCTTCGGCGTCAGACATGTTTAATGGTTTTGAGTGGTGGTTCGACGAAGGTAGGTCGGTGTTCGCGATGTGCGGATGCCGAAATGCAGGTTGCGGGTCGAAAGGACGATGCAAAGTAGGATGTGGTCGAGAAGAAAGAGAGCTGAGCAGATGGTGATCCACGTATGAAGCTTTGTGGCGAACAAAAGAGTCGAATCCAACTGTCGCGTTCTGCAGCTCGAAGCGCCCAAAGCGTTCAACAACGCTCAAACAGAGTGTACTGCAACTCAGCACTCTTCTCCCTTTCAGCCTCGGAACCGAACACGCGTGCGGAAACAAGTGGAGGAGCGGAGCAATTTTTAGCCTGTTTTTTGCGACGCATTTTTCGGCTCGATTTTTAGAAAGTGATTTCTCAAACATATTTCTACACAATCACGCATTAATCCGCAGTGCGGATGCATTCTGTGCCCTGTGATCTGCTGCCTTGAAATTTTTCGGTGAGAATTTAGAACTTCTTGATCTCGAACCCTGAAGTTGCTCACACTCACACCTTCACTCGGAAGATCACGTTGAAACCAGGATCTACGCCGACTTGTCATTGTTTACCTTCGCATCAAAGAGTCAGAGCCCACCAAAAGCTTTCTGGAACGAACACGGCATTGCTGCTTCGGCACACGATCACATTGTTGCGCTGCCGGGAGCCGTTCGAGCGTTCATCGGTCTCATCTTCTCATCTCGTTCGAATGACCTTTGGAATCTTCGCCTTGGCTCAAACATAGCGCAAGCGTCATGGAAGCAGGCGAGTCGATACATTCCGCTGCTGCCGGTCCATCCGCTCAAAACTGCGCTTCATCAGCCTTGCAACAGTACCCAGCATCCGGAAGCGCAACCGACAAGCAACAGTGGAACGGCCTCAACGCAGGAACGAGCCCAGAGCATCCGTCTCCTGATCTGACCATCATGGATCATGTTCCGCAGCTCGAGGCTTCCGCCTTGGCCGATCTCATGTCCCCTTCAAAAACTCGGGACCCGGCTGATCCGACCGAACCGTCGCTGGAGGAGCAGATTCAGGCCTTCACCGCCGGGCTCGCCGATCAGCTCGGATCTCAGCCCGAGGCACACTTCACGCCAATGGAAGGCTCAGCCGTCAACAGCACCTATGATACGCCTACACAAGGCCAAGGCACACCGGCAACAGCCGAAGACATTTCTTCGTTCGAAACGCTCATCGCTTCGCTCATGCCGACGCCGCAAACTGGCTCGCCCGCACCACAGCAGCCAGAGAGTGCTTCCGCACAAGCCGGTTCCCAGCCCGCTGCTGCTCCTACGACGCAAGCAGCATCGACGGCTTCTGAACCTCAGGCATCTTCATCCTTATCTGCCGCCAACAATTCCGCTCAGAGCTTTGTCGACAACCTTCTTCGAGACGCCAATCTGCTCCCTCCAGAAGCTTCAGCCCAGCAACAGCAAAGTGCTTCTTCTTCGTACGATGTAGCAGACGCATCCACCACCGGTCCTAGCACTGCGAACGAAGCAAAGTCCGGGACCGTCGGCGACGATGCCCTCGCAGCCAGCTTAGAGCAGTTTATGGCCAGTCTTCAAGAACGCGTCTCATCCAGCCTCGCCACCGAAGGTACCACAGAATTCCAACAGCCAAAGGAAGCACCATCGACCCCTGCCAAACCCAAGCCATCGCCGCAAAAGCAGGTCAAGCCTATCAAGAAGCCCAAGAAAGTGCTCGGCAAGCGAAAATACCGCGAAATTGGTCCCATGGAACGCCGCAGCAGGGTGGAGAAAGCCATCTCCGAGTACATAGCCAGCATCGACACCTTGACCAAGCCAAACACTGTTACCGGTCCCATCCCAGCAGCATCAAAGACGAAAATGACCACCATCCGATGTTCACACGCTTCAGTGGCACAAAAAAGCTACGGATCCGAGAAGCGCTTCTTCAATCCTCCACCCATCATCAGTGTTACTGGTCCACTGCGGCGATATGCAGAACACGGCGCTGCTGTCCTGCATACCTCTCAGACCGCCGAAGATGCAGACGAAGAGGACCAATGCCGCGTCAGTCTACTGGTTCGCGGAGACACGGATGAGTTCTACTCGAACGAAAATGTCGCAGTGCTCGACAGCCGGCTCGAGACAAAGATGCGCTCACTCTACGTCACACCCACAGGCAGGTCCAAGGCATTCCGTCTGCAGCTCAACTTACTTCGCCCTTCGGGTCTCGAACCTCATCTGCCCATCTTCAGCCCGCTGAAAAAGTCACGAGCTTCCGAAGCGGTGTCTCCAGCGATTAGTACTGAAAGTCCTGCCAACGAGCAGACCGATGCTGGCTCCGAAGTCCTTTCACGATTGCCCAAGGGCTTGGCGTGGGCCTCCTTCGAGTCCGCACCCGTCGCAATCATCTCCAAATCCTCGAAGAAAACGGCGAAGCCGAGGGGTCAGACGAACCAAGTGCAGAACGGTTCTCTCGTCTCACTCTTCAACCGCATCAATTCGCAGACCGCTCGTACCAAGTACATGCACAGCAGCACAGGAGGTGACCTCACAGTGCACAGCGCTGAATGGTCTACCTACCGCATCACGCTCATCTCGCGCCCACCGCTGGCCGAGCTCGCAGGAGCCGAAGAGGACAGCGTCACTTACGGCTCGACAATTGTGCTGACCGACGTCAACACGGGCTTCAGCAGCGATCCACTGGTCGTGTGCAAGGTGGACAAAGGTCAGGTTCAACTGCCGCAGCTGGATCCACCTGCGGAACTACTGACGGCCGGTTCGGGGAACAAGTCTCGTAGGGTGCCGATAGATCGAGCGTTACGCGACAAGTTGGCAGCCGTGAGCAGGTCGTCGTCCAACGCGAATGCATCCATGCCGGGTCGAGGTGGTTCCGCTTTCACCAATGGCGTCGAAAGACCGGGAAGCAGTTTTCAGTCTGCCATCAAGATCGAAGGGGCAGAGACTGGCCTCAACTCGGTCTCTGCAAAGGGAGCATCTACGAGCGCCAACGACGGATCTGAGAGCAAGGAAAAGGACGATCTCAACCTCTACGGTCCCGTGGGCCAATTGCAAAAGGTAGCGTTGATGCGCTTCGTACCTAGCGACGACAGCGAGACCGTCTTTGGCGACTCGGAGCATCTCGAGTCCAACTTCTCCACCCCTCGCAGCTACCTTTGTGCCATGATGCCCGACGCTTGGAAGCACACTTCGCCAGACAAGGTCGGACAAGAGCCCCTCGCCGTAGATTTTGCACAGACGCACGAAGAAGGGCTCGGGTTGGGCATGCCTCCATCCGACACCAAAGATCGCCACAAGACGGGTGAGAGCAACTCGATCGTCTTTGTGACACCAAAAACGGTCACTGCATCCAAGGAGAACGGGCCGGGCATCAAGATTGTCGATGAAGTAGACGATGCTTATGTCTGGACCGTGATCGGCGTGTCGCGATTCGAGTATTCCTACTTTGACACGAGCGCTACGC
This sequence comes from Pseudozyma hubeiensis SY62, assembly GCF_000403515.1. NCBI lineage: Eukaryota > Fungi > Basidiomycota > Ustilaginomycetes > Ustilaginales > Ustilaginaceae > Pseudozyma > Pseudozyma hubeiensis. The sequence goes on from NW_012133840.1 coordinate 932,232, forward strand.
AGGCATCCAAAGACGAAGGTCCATGCGAGGTACCCATGACGCCCTTCCCCCTGATCACCTCCATGCCCACATACGATCAAACAAAGCATACGCTCGTCACCACCGTCACCAACTTTATCGTCCCCGCAGCCATCACTTCCGACCCCATCCCACTCGACGTCTGGGTAGGCAGCTTGGGCCCACTGAAGGTCCAACACACGACCAAGCCAGAATCAGAAGTCTACATCACCGTCACTCTCCCGCCCATCCGTGATATGTTGAAGCTCGCGCTTACGGGAAAAATCGACAATCCGATGTCCGGGGACACCGTCCCGCCACACTTTTTGCTGCCCTTGATATTCGTCAACGACTCGGATGGTACAGCCTACCATTCAGGCCGTCATATCGTCTGCGAGGATCTGGTACAGCTCATGAAGGCAACCGGTCACGACACCACGGCAGACGTTCTGAAACAGCTAGGATTTGGTTTGGGCGACCTAGCCGGCCCGCCGAAGGACGGCGCTTGGAGCTTGCGCATCATTTGACCCGCACAGACAACCACATCCACTTTACCTTGTACTTGTATCCCTTTTCATGGGTCCCGCACCGCATTCAAAGACATTCAAAGTTTTCAATCTGTCGTGATCGAAGCTGATCGCTTCAATGAGTTGGCTAGGATGACGTGACGACAAATGAGTCTCGATCTTGTATTTGTTTACATTCTTGTTGAGCATGGAAAACCGAAACTTTGCACGATATGATGGCTTGCAATTGTCCGCTGTGTGAAGCCGATGGCCCACCACTCAGGCAGGCTCGATCTCGTTCAACGACTGTACCGACACGGGACACAGATCGAGCACCTCCTGGTCGAACTCCAACTCCCGGATCTTCTGCGGATGGATCGCGATCGCCGCCATCAGCCCCTCGGCCACATGCATCGCGATGTGGCAATGCATAGCCCAGACTCCGGGCAGATCAGCGATGATCCTCGCCACTATGTAACTCGACCTCGTCACCGTGATCGTATCCCTCCTCAGCGGGTTGACCAGATTCAGCGCGGTCCGGTTGACACCCTGCGCTTCTCCGTCGTTCAACGCGACCCACTGTTCGCGTGTCATGCTGCCCGATCCACGTGCAACGATGTGCATGTCCGTGGCGTGGAGGTGGAACGGATGGTCGAGGAAAGTGTCTTCGTTGTTGATGATGAAATCTGCCACCCAGACATCATCGGGCACGAGAAGAGAAGCGACGGAGGTGGTGTTGATGTGTCCGCCGCGATGGGTCACTTCGAGGTACGGCTTGTTGACAAAATTGGTCTGGGTGATGTTGTCGACGAAGAATCGACCGAGGGTGGTGCCGTTGGCGAGTTGGAGGTTGCCGAATTGCGAATTGAAGATGGCGAGGCTGTTGATGTCGTGATTCGGTGGGACGGAGGTGTAGACGGCGGGGATGAGTTCGGAGTCGTCGAGATCTTGACACTGGCTCCCCATGGCGTCCTTCCAATCGTGCGGTACGGGTGGGCGAGAGGGGACGTCGCTCCCAGGCAATTTGTACCGCAAAGTCAGGTTGGCAACGGGATTGAGCAGAGGATCGACAAACGAGAAACACGCCGTCATCATAGTCGACCGAAGCAAGAAGCTGTCACCATCGACGCCCTGATTGGTTTCGACCAGCACGTCGTGTCGTTGTCCGTTGTGGATCGGGACGCGGTGCACCCGGTGCGGCTTGACTGCAGTTCCGTCTGCGCCAATCACGTACATCTCATGATCATCGATCGAGATAATGTGCTGAGCATGCGAGCCAGTGTTGATGAAACGGAAGCGGTATTTTTTGTTCGGCTCAATGTCCATGGTGGGGGTAGGCAGCTGCTCGCATCTTGTCGGCATGCCCGGTTGCTTGCCTCTAGCACGTGCCAGAGCAGCACAGTCGAATTGACCAGCACCGTTGATGAGTCCGGACTGTGGCGACGGCGCCGCTGCCGTCCCGTTGTAACCCTGGGCGGAAAGCAGCTGCTTTACGATGTAGTCGGCGAAATCGTGGTAGTTGTCGGCGAACAAAAACACACGCTCGTCATCATAGTCGCGGCATTTCTGGTAAGGGTCGTTCTTCGAGTGCACGATCAATCCGCCGTACAGCCCATCGGTGTACTGCATCTTGGAGTGACTGTGCACCCAGTACGAGCCGTACTGGCCCTCGATCTTGAAACGATACGTGAGGTGACCACCGGGTGGGATTGGACACTGGGAAAATCCAGCAATGCCGTCCATGAATGGGGTGTTGTTTTGGAACATGCCGTGCCAGTGGATTGACGTGCCTTCGTCGAGCAGATTTGTCACTTTGACAATGAGTGTATCTCCTTCGTTGACCTCGATCAGGGGAGCGGGTGATTGGCCGTTGACGAGGATTCGCTTCTTGAGGAAACCATCGGGAGCAGAGGGGCCGTAGGTGATGGTCCAGTCGTGCTCGCGGATCTGAGGCGTGAAGTCTCTTTCCTCACAGCTTTCCACACAGCCCGGATGTTGGCTTTGATCCGAGTCCGTGCCGTTGACTGGAAGCTCCGGTGAAGAGCCGGATTGGCCTTCTTCCTTCCCGCCATTCCCTTTTCCCGGAAAGGGTCCTTCGTCATTGGGATTGTCCAGAAGAGGATCCGGCCAGATACCGGGAGCTGGTCCAAGACCATGTAGTTGGGCGTCTGGACCATAGCTCCCAACGGTACGGCTAAACTGACGCATGGTGTTGTTGGCGCCATCACCGTTTGAGCGATCTCCTCTCCGCGAGAGGTCTGTGACGGGACGACTCAGAACGGCTCCACGGTACGGCTCTCCGCCATCACGATCGCGGACGGCCAGCGACGCTGGTCGAGCCTCAGCATGACGGACAGTGAGCCCAATGATGACCAACAGACTTGGGGAGATCCTCATGCTTGGCAGTGTCGAGCCAGAGTCAAAAGGTTTATCGACGGAAGAGTATGAGCGTAAAAGGAAACGAGGGTCAGGAGCAGGGAGAAAACAGGGGAAGAAATGAAGGACAAGTGGCAGACATCACGGCTGAGTCGGGCGTATTATATCTTGCTGCCTATCCAGAACTCAGCACTGCAGCACAACAGCACGGAAAGGTGCTTTTGCACGCCACAGCGACGAGGCAACGAGTCAGTGAAGCAGCTCGGGCGGCCCGACAAAGTCGGGCTCTGCTTTCCTCTCAGCGTTGACAGCCTGCGTGACAGAAGAACGGAGATACGGTGCATGCCAATCCCACCTCGACGCCACCGTCGATTGGGTTCCGTCTCCGTGCGGCGGGGAGAAGTGGTGGGAGACGGCACAATATGGCTGGCTGCGGGAGATGTGTCGCCCACCAGACGGCACAGCAAAATACCATAGAGAGGTGAGACGGCACATCCGGCTCCGCCGCGTATGCGTGACGACAGATGGATTACGCTACCTTCACCTCGCGATTTTCATGTCCGAAATGAAATGTCCGTTGGGAAATGACCGGGTTGGGCGGTCACCCGTGAGACGAAGGCTGATCAGTCATTGGCGTCGGCATGACACATGGGCTGTGACGCTACTGGTGCAAAGCGAGCTTTTCGGACGACACCCGACGCTGGGCTGAGCAGGAAAGACAATTCGGCCCATCCGTTGAGGTCACGGCGATGGCGACAAGCGTTTCGCCGACTTCGTCTGGTCTTTTGCGAGGTCGAGTTCGAGGTAAGAAGCGCTCAAGGCGTGATGACGACAAATCCCATCTTGCAGCGAATGTGCGAACCAGCGTCCCTCTCCAGCCCTGTTGATGGAAGAGAGCAAAACACTAGCTGGGGCTCGTTTTGATTGACAAAAAGGAGCCGCGGTGAAGAATGAAGCGGAGCCGATGTTGCTCAAGCTTTCGACGGTGAAGTTGGACATCTTATTTGTAACTGACCGTACAATACCAAGCTCTGCCCATCAGGGGACAAGCTCAATGGACGACAAGCTCGATGTGCATGGCTACCAAGCGGAATTGGTCCGTTCCGTAATGAGAAGCAGCGGCAGACGACGGCCCGCCGGGTGGGACTCGGTTGTCACAAATTCTTCAATCCATTCCAAAAGCCTCCACTGCAGGTCACCGAGATACATTCAACGGGAAGTGGCAAGCCCAATGACCGGTGACAATCACGTCGTGCGGTGAATGCGACGCATGATCACGCACGCCCGAACCTGTCACGCTCTTGAGCTGACTTGGTCTGTCGCTGAAATCGAGCGAGTCGAGATCGAAGCCAGTTGAATATGACACTCGTTTCGAGAATTTGGCCGCTTCTCATCCCACCGCAGCCGGTCGCGCTGTAGAGTCTTGAGTAGGGTTGACACAGCTAACTTCGTTCGAGGTCGCGTGAGCTTCCTCGACGCACGTGAAGGTACACCATGTGACGAGAACCGCTGTTCCTCACGCCGGTAGAGGGTCGATTAAGTTTCTCGGAACAATGCAAGGCAATGATGACCTAGGTTCCCATCCTCTGCTTCGAATATGCCCTACTCGCTGTTCCGAGTCGATGAGAGAACAGGCACGGTGCGTATCCTCGCGCGATTCGCTGCTTATCCTCCGTTCTTGATCTCAGAGGATCGCTCCCAGTAGTGTTTCGGCTAGACTTCAATCGGAGAAGCTTCCGGAGCCTGGACGGCCGCGTCGGACGGTCCTTCCGACAAGTACTGCTGATAAGGTACAGGGCGCTGCCTCAAGAACTCACCAGTACGAATTGGCGGATGTGAAACTGCCAGCCCGAGGAGAAGCGTCTGCTCTATCGTCCAGGCTGCGAGACCCCCTCGGACTCTCGGAACCCGGCGTTCATGCCTCTGCTCGAAACGAGAATCGTCTCCTCGCTGGGCAAAAGCTTACGCTCAGCGCACGCCGATCAGGTGGTCGCTACCGCGATTCGCACGCGTCGGTGTTATCAACGGATATATATTGGTACATTGGATGAAACAGACCGAATGATCGAATATGTGAGCCTGAAAGGATCACTGGGTCTGGGGGCCGTATCCGCGCAGCATCTCGGCAAAGCCCCACGAAGTGGGAACACTGTAGGGTTCTGAGATCTCGCAGCCTTCCTTGGTTACCTTTGCCACCCTGAACCTGTTCAACGATCTCGCATCGCGGTAATACAACACCTTCATGCAATTCTCCATGATTTCCTTTGCCTCTGCTTCCGTCAAGGAATCCTCCCTACCCTCGACCATCTTTCGCAGCAGCGGCTGAGCCAAGTGCATGCCGAATCCAGTAGCGATCGTGCTGCTAGTAAACGTCGTTCCGAGCAAGTCGACGTAGCCCAGGAACGGCGTACCGTCCTTCGGATCGACACCTCCGAGAACGAACGAGTTCCAAAGCGGGTTGATCTTCGATCTTCGTTGGTACATCACTCGAGCCAAGTAGGCGTAAATCTGAGTTGGCGTCAGGTTGTGTCCGTCGGCGGCGACGTCCTCGGATGTGATGAGTTTCCCAAGCATGTGCTGGACGTATTGCCAGTCGCTCATATCGCCGCTTGCGCCAATGAGCGTGTTCTGGCCGAATTGAGAGATACGAGTGATGTCCATGAAGCGTGCGAGCGAGCCGTACGAGGCGAGCGTATCTGTGGCAAGCATGATTCCGTCCTTGTACTTGATACCGAGCACCGAAGTACCGGTGACGATGGGTTGAGACGTGTGCGATGTTGGGTCGGCTGAGGACGAAGCAGCTGCCGAGCTGAACGAGGGCGTGCCCATGTTAGCGTAAGCCTGGTTTGGCTGCGACGACCAGCTCTGGCCTGGGTGGAATCCGATCATGGTGATGCTGACTGTTCAGCTGTGGCTGTGATGATGGTGATGACAGAAGGATTTCGGTGATGTGATGGGAGTTAGTGAGTTGGTGAGTGCGTGGTGAAGAGTGATGGCAGAGAGTAGCGATGGTTTCATGTAGCAGTGTTGCCAAAAGGTGGCTCAAGCGGCTTTGCACTGAGCTTGCGTGTTCTCAGGCAACAGAGCCGCCTTTTGTACGCGTTGCGGACCACTTTGTCAGTTCATGTGGAGTGATCGTCCGAAATTTGGCCCCATGTTGAGTTGTTGCCATTGTCTACCTTAACATTAACAGTTAATGAATCTCAGGTTTTCGGACATCGGAAAGGCAACATGAAGCTCCACTTTCTCGAATCCAACTCTCTCCTTTCGTTTTCCCACCTTCACCTGCTCCCGCACGCATCGCCGCACCTCACGTACCATCATGGATTTCTCCTCACGGGGAGGCAACAAGGGTGCCGGCGTAGCTGGTGCCTCCGAAAGTAATGTCGATCGTCGCGATCGCCTACGAAAGCTGGCGCTCGAAACCATCGACCTCGCGAAGGACCCCTACCTTCTGAAAAATCACCTCGGGGGTCTCGAGTGCAGGCTCTGTCTCACACTACACACCAACGAGGGCAGCTACTTAGCACATACTCAAGGCAAGAAGCACCAAACAAATCTCGCCCGACGAGCTGCTCGAGAAGCAAAGGAGAACGCCTACGACTCGAACAAACTCATCACCGCCTCCGCGGCTGACACCGTTCCCAAGAAGCAGTTTGTCAAGATCGGACGGCCAGGATACAAGGTCAGCAAGGTCCGTGAGCCCGTGTTGGAGGGAGGAGAAGGGGGAAGGCTCGGTCTGCTCTTTCAAGTCTCCCTGCCAGAGATCAAGGACGGTGTCGTTCCGATGCATCGATTCATGGGCTCGTTCGAGCAAAAAATCGAGACTCCAGATCGCAACTACCAGTATCTGGTGGTAGCTGCGGAGCCATACGAAACGATCGCTTTCAAACTGCAAAGTAGAGAGATCGACAGGAGGGACACAGGTCTTGTCACATCCTCGGCCCCGGGAGCAAGGCCAAGGCCAGAACCATCAACCTGGAGCTACTTTGATCCGGATGGAAAGACGTTTTCGGTTCAAGTCATGTTCAAGTGACACTGTCTGGACCCCGCCCTCGACTTTTGCAAGCAATCTCATTATACCCTCGTTCCCGATTCGGCACCATCATCTTCGTCATCGTCTGCCAATCACTGTATTTGTATCAACCAATATTTCTCACAACACTCAAATCTGTATCGCACCACGCACGCCTCCTCAACACTTCGGTAAATAGGTCTGTGATTGTTGTCGACGTGATGAATGGCGAGGTCAGCTCAGAAGCTGGCCAGCTTGGTCTGCCCTAGCGACAGCCAAGAACTATATGCACGGATCTTCGCCTCGGAGGCTGGCAGACCTGTCGCTCCAGCCGCGGGTGCGGCCATGATTCCGGTCATGTTGGCGGCGGGTCCGCCCGAGGTCATGGGCGTTGGCTGATGCGATGTATTGGCGACGGGGAAGGCGAGCTGACTGACGGCGCTGGCATAAGATATGAGCACCGGATCGACCACCGAGTAGCGAACGAAACGATCCACCGCTGTCGGCTTTCCGTCACTGACTGCGACGCCTTCCTCGTAGATCTGAATGTCCTTCTCGTCGATCAGGTGGTAATCTTTGCCACCCGCACCAGTAGTCTCGCCCCTACCGTCATGCCCAGTAGCGATATCTACGTTTCCATCGGTTTCGTCGACGTGACTGCTGTCACTAGGTCGCGCGTGTTCGTCGAGGAACTGCGTTGTGTAGAATGCGTATTCCGACTCCTCCTCTTCTGAGATTTGTGGATTGCACGCCTTGGTGAGGGCAGCCTCGATGGCGACGTTCGACCCAGCAACCGCGGGCCCCACTGGATTGACAGTCTGCCACCGACCGGCAAAGTTGAACGAGTGCGGATCAAAGCCCCCCGTAGCGCTCGTGGATGGTTGCGCCGTGCTGGAGCCGAGCGCACCGCTGGTGCGATTCGATGTTGCAAATTGGTTCCGATTCGCATCGCCGTGGTCACCATCGCCGCCATCAGAAGAGGCGATGCTGTAGCGTTTGGAGCTGCGATGCCCGACGCCACCGAGACGAGGCGAGCCTCCTGGCCGGTTGATCGAAATCCATCGCCTAACACCACCGATGATCGCTTTCGAAGGCGGCAAGGCGCTCGTTGCGTCTCCAGGCGAAGCAGAGTAAGGAGCCCCATTTTGAGGTGAGACCGGGCTTCTCGGATCGTTTACCAATGTAGCAGACGTCTGCGTGGTAAAGCTGCGTGCGTCGTCGATCGATCGACGTCCAGGCTGCCGGTACGAACCTGAGTCCGTTCCTGCGCCACGCGGCTTGAATGGACTCGGATACTCGACCAGCACCTCGGCCTGCATGGCAGTGAACGTTGCGGTGGACAAGCTCGAGTTGGACGCTGACCGTGTATGACGTGAGAGATCAGCCGCGCCGCCAATTTGCGTCGAGTACATACTCAACGCCCCTGAAGACTGGCTGTGTGGCATTCCCAGGCCCCCGGAACTATGCGAGACTCCTCCGTGCAAGTGCGAGTACTGGTGGATAGCAGTCATTTTGAACGCGTGGTGACGATTGAGGTCCGTGAAGAGACTGGGTCGATAGTACTCGGCCCAAAAGCCTGCATCGGCATTAGCCACCTCTTTCAACCTGCGCTGCCGCGCCTCGATCGTTCCACGCGGCTTCAGATGCAACGGATCGAACCAATGCTGATAGTGTGGCCTGAACGGCACCGCTAAAACCGCTTTTGTCGAATTTGTGTTGTGAATGCTGCTCTGTACTTGTGCTGTCGCTGCTGCTGGCGGGACAACGACCGTCTCTGGGAAGACGCGCGGAGAGAAGTCTGGAGCCATTGAATCCACACCCAGGAAGAGGTTAATGGCAGCCTGCTTGTCTGCGTCTGCGAAGGAATTCGCGTAATACCGTTTCATACTCTCGAGCACGTCGCGAGAATGAGAGGTCCACTGGTTGATTTTCCTGTACGTATCGGTGGTATGGGCCAATGCGGACCCTCCGTACTGCATCGCGATGGTGTCGCCCAGGTCATGGTACATCTCGGTCAGCATGTCGGTGGCATCGGTGTCGAAGGGCAGCGAAGGGTCTTCGAGCAGTCCCAGGGCGTGCAGCTGGTGCCCCAAAGCGGCTTTGCCGATCACGAACTGCGCGGCGTTGGTTCTGTCGAGACAATCGACGCAATTGACCCTCGCAACCCCTTGCTGCAATAAGATCGTCTCTCGTCGAGCTGAAGCACTGTCGATCGTGCTTGTTGGGGATCGCACGGCGCCGGGTTGTGGGCCAGAATGGAAGAAGTGTGTAGTGTCGAGAGTCTCTTGCGCAATGTCCTCCAGAATACCAATGACGTCCTGGTCGTGATCCTTGCTCGCTCGGCTCATGTCCCATGCAATGTGTCGGATCTTTTTGTCAGACGGCAAGAATTGGTTGAGGTAGTTGATGCACTCTGTGAAAGATCGCAAGAGTTTGACCTCACGCTCTCCCTTCTCCTTGCTCTTGATCAGGTTCAGGACGATGACGGGAGCGCCATAACGGTGGAACAGCTCATCAAAATGGAGCGCTGCGGCCGAATAGTATGGGTCCACCAGCGAAATCTCGATCGGGGGTTTCGGCGACATATTGGTCGAGTCTTGAGTCCAGTACACGGGGATGCTTCCTCTCATCATGACATAGGATGTGTAGCGAGGTGAAGCGTCGAGCGGAAGATCATCAGTGTCGTCTTCGTCGTTCTCGTCTGCACGTTGGGATGCGTCCAGCCCAACCAGCTTGCTGGCATCCATCGGCAGTGGCGATGAATAGAATGGTTTTTCTCGTAGACGACTTGCCCTGATCGGGTCAGGGCCGCCTCGCAGGCCGCCTGATGGAGCACGAGGATGCCGATCCTTGGATTTGGCTCGCAGGCGCCCGGGAGCAAAGAAGGGCGTCGTGAGGGCCTCACTCACGATCTGCTCTGTCTCGACATCGTTGGCGACATGACCCTGCTCATTGACACCTCGCTTGAGGAAGCGAGCGCCAGCAAAGTGTCGCGATCTTCGAGCGATTAGAGTTGTGTACACTGTGCGGTTGAGAACGCTGAGCTTGGCCTGATCCACAAATCCGTACACGAGAGGCAGCACCCACTCGCTGCGGGGATCTTCGTGCGGTTGCGAGTGCTCCGAAGCGGCAAAGGCGGGAAGCAGCAGGTGGTGATTCCACATGAACTTTTCATTGAAACCCCAGGCTGTTAAAGGTTTGTTCGAGGGTGACACGGAGCTGGCTTGTTCAAGAGGGTCACCGGGAGCGGAAGTGAGGTTATCTTGCAGCGTCTTGGTCAGGTCGTAGGTATAGCTGAAATAGAAGTTCTTGCTGAGATCGACCTGCTTGAAGAGATGGAGGAGACGCGCTTCTTCCTGCTCCATCAGCTTTGTGCGGCCAGGCAGGGACGCTAAAACGGACTGGTGACACACTGGGAGAGTGACCGTCTCGTCACAGTGGTATATGTAGTGGCCGCCAATAAGGCCGACCACGCTGCGACGACTTATCAGCACCATGTAGTATGTGCTGGTGAATCGGATGAACCCGACGATGCCAAAGAAGCGACCTACTTCATGAAGACCGCCGGTGGCGCGGTTGCCCTCACGAATCATTTCGAGGAGCTCTGCAACTTGAGTGCGTGAGTAGACCACACGATCGGACGTGACGTTAAGCTCCCAGTCGGCTGCGACGCTTTTGAGCGTCGAGCTGGAAGCTGTCAAGCTAGATCCCGATTGGGCTGCCTTGGCGGTGGAAGCGCTGGTTGTTGCGCTGGACTTGACGTCGAGGGCTGAGTTGGCCGTAGCGGTGGCCTTGGAAGGTGCTGCAGAAGCTGAGCCTTTGACCGAAGCACCTGCGGCGCCGGTGGCTGACGCCGTCGAGGACTCGCGAGGCACATGCTTGGCATCGAGCATGCGCCGATTCAACCGGCAGATCTGAGGGTCGTCTAGCGACAGGTATCGCTGTCCACGGACTGAGCAATCGGCGGCGCTTGAAGATAGCTGAGCTCGGCTGCTGTTTCTGGCAGTATCAACTTTAGCGTCCAGAGGTTTGGAGGAGGATGGAACCTCTGCTGACGCCTGAAGTGAAGCCATTGAAGGAGTGGCTGGCTGGCTAGGCAAGCCAGCAACGCTCACGTTGGTGCTTTGCTCTCGACTCCTCTCCGTATCGACGTTCGTCCGTGTCGGGAGGTTTGCGCTGGGCGGTGTTCGATCTACTTTCAGAATACGGAACCTGGTCTGACTGGTGTTGTAGGCGACGAGGTAGAAACGAGTCTTGGTCTCCCACAGGGTGAAGCGCTTGAGGTCGCCTATGCGTCCTGGCTCGGCAGCTTCGGCGCGAGCAGCGGCAGCGGAAGCAGCCGTGGGGCCCCATGTCGAACCGGGTGTCAAAGTTGGAGTCGGATTGATGAAGGATGAAGCAGCCGTGCTCAACCTCGGCGGAGGAAGCATATTGGGTCTGGCTGCGGAGAGCGAGATGGCTGGGTCTGGGATGGTGTTGGCGGTCTTGATGCTGGCCGACGTGGCAGCACGGGCCTCCTTCGTGGCTAGCTGATCCGCACGAGGCAACTCTGGAGCCTCTGCAGGTGCACTTGTCTCGGGCTGCCGAGAAACGCGATCTGACGATGCTGTCGCATCTTCTGGGGATCGGCTCGGAGGCAACGATGCATCGGTTGCGGTGTCTGGCCTGGCGTCCGTAGATGAAGTGGGGGCAGATGTATCCGCGGCCTCGCCCTTCCCGCGGAGCTCTCGTTCATCTTGCATGTGGCTGATAGCAAGACTCGTCTTGGAGTTGGCTGCGTCTGGACTGCTGATCACGACTGGCTTGCTTTGCGACCCCGTCTGAGGCTGAGATATGTTTTGCGCCTGGTCTGCTAACATTACGTCAATGTGGTGGGTGGTATGGCTTGCTTGAATTGAGACTACATAGACGCCGGGGCCGAGCCTTGACGATGCATTGCGGCCGCTACTGGACGACTGTCACTGCTGCCATGAGGAACGAGATCGTGATGTAGCGTCCGCTGAAGGTGACGATTGTCGCGGTGTTGCGGTCAAGTGCACCCTGATTCAGGGTCTCGTCTGTGCATGCCTGCTCAGACGGACGTGCACCAAAAAAGTCTCAGGTGGAGCTGCACACGCGATTCTGCTTTTTGAAACAACACTCCGCGCCGACAGCACTGGTCATACTGGCCACAAGACGATCATCGGACCGCACGATTGCAGGCAAACGAGCTCTATCATTGAAAGTTGACGGGGCTTTCGGGGTGTCACAAGTCAATCTCAGCACCGATGGCAATGTGATCCGAAGCGCAGACGCCTTTTCTCGGCACACCCGGTTGAAGCGTCTCTGTTCGGTGCGTTCGGAGCAGTCGCGTCACCGTCGGATATGGTTCCGAAGCTGACGACGCCTGGCCCTGCTTGCTGTGTCTAGGCAGCATGAAAATGTAGTCGAGTGTGAGAGAGAATAGACTCGAGAAGATGGTCCACATCGGCTCTGTGCTGTCGCCTGTGTGGCAATTGGGAGTATCCGGTGTCCATTCTTGATCGTCCCAGCGCTCCCGCCCTCGAGCGGACGAGCCGAAAAAGTTGCCTTCCTCGGAAGGATCGTGCACATTGCCGTAGTGCAAACCATACGCTGAGCCCAGATGCGACCTTGGCTCGCCTTTCCTTCCTGAAGCTTCAGAAGCAGGCTGGGCGGGCACAGATGCCGGACGGGGACGTCCAACATCGTGAAGCTGAAGCAGCTCATCGATCGATAGAAGAGCATCGTCTCGGGTTGCAGCACGACAATTCTTGAGCATGCGATCGTCGGGCTCGCCTCCCTCCTCTTCGTCCTCCTCCTCTGCCTCCTCCACGTCTGATTCTTCGTCAGCTGCATCTTCGCCGTTCGTCTGCTCCTGCTTCTGCAGATTGTCAAATACTTCGCTCATAGCAGGCACGTTCTTGTTGGCAGGAGCCTCGCGTGCGGGCTCCGTCGTCCCAGGCGCAAAGCCATTCGACGTGCCGCCTCTTTCTCTTCTCTCGTCGATGCTCTTGTGCACCACGCTCGAGCATGCAACTTCATCGTGGCAATGCTGCGTCAACTCGCGACCAGTCAAGAGGTGATACGTGGCAGAGTGAGGCTGATCGTTGAAGTCGCCCGCCAAGATGCAAGGTGCGCTCTGCCACTCCTCACCCAGCTCGTTTCGGAATTCTTGAAGCTTTCGCACCAAGATCCCAGACTGGCGTGCTCGTTCGTACGCATGCATCGGATGCCAGAACAGATGTGTCGTCGCTACGATCAAGCCCGGACTGGAGGTGGCGGTCGCAGAGGCGCGAAGGGCGACGATCAGACCAACATTGCGCGTCACCCTCGAACACGCTGTCCTAATTGGCTCGCCAGCGGCCGCCACGCTCTCTGCGTCGAGATCGAGGGTGAGTCGACGATGGGCACTCTCGCCAAATAGGTCTCGTCGCCAAGCTACGAGCAGACCGTGCTGCTTTTGTCGGTAGCCCTTCTCGTACACGTAGCTGAAGCCGTCCTTCGTCATTGTCTCTCCATGCACGTCCATGCGATCAACTTCCTGAAAGCAGCCTACGTCCCAACCGTGGCCAGTGCGACTCGAGAGCTCGGCGGTAAGCCCTATGGATCGATCCTTAAATTTGAGGCAGTCAGAGCCGGGGAACAACGTCCTTCGTACCAGGCCCTGCGCCAAGATGTTCCAGCTAACGATGCGCACCTTCTGTCTGGTCGATTTGTTGTCCGACTGGGAGTCAGTGCTGCCGGCAACAGAAGCCCAGTCACGCGGTACGAAGAGAGCATTTCCGTGCTCGTCGAGGTGGCCGTTTGGGATCTTGCCGTTGGCAGCGATGGCCGCCGCAAGCTCGGCTTCTTTCGCCGCTTTTTCGGCAGCTTCCTTCTCCTTCTTGGCGGCACGTTCGCGCCTCTTTGCCTCGATCTCTTCGGGAGATGGTCGGTTGTTCTGTTTGGTTTTCTTGGCTGGCGCAGAGCCAGCCGTGGCGTTGCCCGCGGCTGTGGACTCTGTCATTGTACAAAGAGCTGCTATGATGTTTCTATTCGTCGTTCCCTTGCGGTTCAAAGAAGTTGTCCTGATGAGTGCCGTGTTGCATATGGTTCGAGCGATCATACATGGGCTTTTGAGACGATGGTAGGAGGGAGAACATGCACTCAGTTCTTCTTGCCAGGAACGTCGCCCACGCCTATAAACTCAGCTCCAAGATTGCCAAACAACATCCCGCGGATCTCGACTTGTAGAATTTCGCCGATGAATTTCCCGGTCGGCCCATGCAAGCCACACTCGATGCAATCGTCTCTTCCACTCTTCACGCGACACCACAAACATCGGCCCTTCGCCACTGTGTTCGCGCAGACGGGAAGGACGATGATCGGGACACTCGTCGCACACGGACCTGAGCGCCTTTCTCACAGAGGGATAGTGCTGCCTATTTGGTCACCAGAAGTAGTTGGTGCTGTCCATAAAGATACATGATTCTCAGGTCTCGGTCGGCTTCTTGATGCCCATTTCGTCTGCCGAAGGTTTTGGGAATGGCACATGCTCCTGCAGGTCGTCGACACCCTTGCTTGGCTTATGCGCGTCTCCGTCCGGCGCTACAAAGGTGCCAGCTTCAGGCAGCTTCGGGTCGTCAGGACTGGATGCACTTGTCTCGCTTGGCTTCTTGATGCCCATCTCTTTGGCTGTCGGCGTCGGGAACGGCACGTGCTCCTGCAGGCCGTCGACGCCATCGCTGGAACTGTGCGCGCCGCCATCCTGCGCCACAAAGGTTCCCGCTTCGGGCAGCCTTGGATCGTCTGGCCTCAGTCTGTCAGCTAGGCCTGATGTGGGCGATTTACTTTTCGCCGGAGCCTTGTCTCTCTTGCCATCTCTCCTGCGTTCTTTCTGCCACGTGCCCGAAGCTCTCTGCGCAACACCGCGGGTCTTTTCTGAGCCCACATCGACCGGCACGTTATCTTCGACCTTGCCGTCGCGAGCTGGAGGCATGGCCGAGATAGCGAATTGGGTGCTCGCGCTGTTGACCTCTGTAACCGACGCGTTCCTCACTGCTGCAAACAGCGAAAAGATGAGGAACATGACTTGGTGATTTTGTCTTCGGAAGCCGTGCGCCACGACATATGTTCGAAGCTTTTGCAGGGCCCGGTGTCGCTCCTCTTCGGACGCTTGACCGGATCGGTATTCGTTCAAGAGGTTCATGATCACGTCGATGTTCTGCTTGGCTGGGAACGGAGGTTCCAGACCGATATGTGTAGGCAGTCCGATGGCAACTGACACTGAGCGCGAGTCGAGGAGTACGATGGGATCGACGCCTTTTGCTTTGCCGTGCAGCAAGTGGCCGAGTTCGCGGTGGAACCTCTTCAAGTGGTGCTTGGTCGGGAAGTGGAAGGTGTTGTATAGATACTCGCCGACCTCGGAAGCCGACAGCGCATCTTCGTCGGCGCTGATGTGTCTTTGGCGACGAGGAAGGGTAAAGCCGGGCTCGGCGGGTCTCCACTTTTTCCGGCTGCTGATGACGATGGGCAGGCGAGCGATATCTTCATCAGAGAGCTTGGCGATCAGACTCTGCTGGGATGGTTCCAACCCTTCTTCGCGCATGTAATCGAGGCGCAAGAATGGAGAGGCATTGGGGTCTTCGTCGTCTCGGCTCTCGGGCAAAAAGGTCGAAGACTCCGCCGATCTCCGGGGGATGGTGCGTGATGCATAGCTGCGACCAAGCTGCGACGGCGAAACAGTGCAAGGCGTCGCCGACCGGGCTGTGACCGTCGCAAGACGGGTAGAGCGCGATACCGGCGCGAGAAGACGTGTGCTGGTGCGTGCGAACATGGCAGCAAGAGAATGGTGGATGCTGTCAAAGTCAGGAGTAGTTCATGGAGGCAGGTAAGACACCTGGCACAGCTTGATCTTCCCAGCGCGATGCTGAAGAAAGCAAAAAGAGCGAGCGTCGAAAAGGTGGAGGAGAGACAGGGTTCTTTCCGGCCGGAAGCCAGCGCAAACGAGGACGTGCGTTGGTCGCGTGGGAACAACTTTTTTTTCTTTCTCAGTTCTTCTCAACTCAACTCAGCCTCAGGAATACTCGCAAACGCTCGTCCTTCCCTTTCTCCCTCTCTCCAACTCATAAACGCGATACAACTCAAATGGGTGTAATATAGCTTCTCTCTGGAAGTGGCTCCTCCAAGCTCCTTCCTCTGCGCTGCCATGGTGCATCAAGTCGCACTTTCCTGAAGCTGCGGCGACCACGGGACCAACTCGTTTCAACAACCTGTCGATCCCATTACCATCCATCATACCCTTCAACACTTCCGGAGAGACGTGCAAAGGACCGCTTTTTTCTCTCGAAAACCATTTTGCAGCCTTCTCTTTGCCATCTCGTGTGGCAAACGACATGCTGTAGGGAAAGTCCCCGGACACATCTACAAACTGGAAGAAGACCGAGGCGGGTGCATTGCTAGACGTTCTTTTCGCAAACCTTTTTTCCTTCGAGACGTGGTAACGTACGGAATGTTGGCGATCCTCATCGTGGACGTTTTAGGTGGTCGTTGTGGAGCTTGGAGAGCAAGGAGGTGATAGAAGCGATGGAACCGGGGTCGGAGAAGATATACAGCATGATCAGAGACCATACATGAGGAAAGCGACCGTCGCCGTAATGGTGCGTTTTTCGAAAAATGGCCATCTTGCTCTTCTTCTTCGATCTCGACTCTGCGTTTCCATCAGCTGCTGCTCGACCGGCTTCCAGTGACCGCTGTCTGACGGCGTCTACATCAGATGGGGGTGGCTCTTTTCGGAGATCGTCTCGTGTTTCAGGAACTGGGTCGGCAAGAGAGCCGTCGGCATGTTTTAATCAGTCTCGCAGTCAGGCTTCGTTGTTCGCAGCTTGTTTGCGGGTTTGAATTTGCGCAGCAAGGGTACGGATCTGTTCGTGTGAGGATGTTGTTGCAGGACCGGATCACGGGGGTTTGTCTGCCGGGTTGGAGGAGGCTTGCGTTGGATTGGTGGGGGGTCCTGACCGGTGACGATGTTTCAGTGAGAGGCAGAGTGGGGAGATGGGAGGAGAGTCATGCGAAGACATGAGCGGCTCGCCTTACACCAAACCATCTCCATCCCTTCCCTCTTCACTACGATTCTCGCAAACCGAAACGATCCCCTCTCCATCCTCGCAAACCGTTACCCACTCCTTCCCCTCGCTCACATACATCTCGACCGGCTTCGGTTTCCATCATCTTCTCCCCAACACAATCTGGTTCTTCTGCGCGTCTCCATGCTTTTTTAAGCACCTGCAGACGAAACTCGCGGCAACACATCCCATCGCTTCGTGGTTCTCTGCACCAGATCGATGATGCTTCTGACTCCAACCTCTATAGGGGTTTTGGAGAAGGATTGGATCTTGTTAGTCATTTTTCTATTGCTGATAGTTATGCGGTCGCCCTTTTCGACGGAAAGGGTAACTCAACGGGGCTTACTCTTGCATCGTCTCTCTCCTGTTATTTGGGGAATGGACTTTTAGCCGTTGTGGAACGGTATAGTACGAGGCTTCAACAGCCTTCTTCTTTTCTTGATGTTTGCTTTTTTGTATGGATAGATTTGGGATCATATTGCGTTGCTCAATCGTTGTTGGTCATATTGTTCACACACGAGTCGTCTCTTAAGTCACTTTGCGTAAGAGATCCATCCTCGCTGAATTGCATCTTATCCACTACGACTTAACTCGGTCTTGGTGTAGGAGGCCTGACTGGGCTTCCACCGGCATTTCCCGTCGCTGCCGCCGCCCCGTTCTGTCCTGCACCCGCCGCACCCGCCTGCTGCTGACTCTTCTGATTTTGAGCGGCCAACGCCTGGATCGCCTGGTTCAAGACCTGCTGTGGCGGTCTTCCCGCGGCCCCGGCCCCCGCTGCCGCTGCCGCAGCTGGGGGTCTCACCCCACTGGCACCCGCCGCCTGGTTGGTGGAACCCTGTTGCTGAGCCTGCTTGTACAGCTGGATCGCCAACCCGTTGATCTGCTCGGGCGACAAATTGCTCGTTGCCAAACTGATCGCCAGCTGCTGCTGAAGAGCTTGAACCGTCGCTGGCATTCCACCAGGCTGAGGCGAAGGCGACGGTCTTCCCTGTGCCCCCTGTTTCCCACCACTAGCAGGTCGCGGTGTACCACCCGGTCTCGCTGCAAACTGTTGCGCTTGTGCAGCATTGGGAGCCCTCATCTGCGCCTGCGCCTGAACCTGCGCAGCCTGCCTCTGCTGCTGCTGATACATCTGCAGTGCCGCCGCCGCCTGCTGCTGCTGCTGCTGCTGCTGCTGCTGGGAATTCTGCATCGGTCGACCCTGCTGCTGCTGTTGCTGCTGCTGCATCAGCTGAAACTGGTTCATCGGAATCTGTCCCCCCTGCTGCGCAGCCGCAACCGCTGCCATCTGGTTCCGAAGCTGCTGCTGCTGCGCCGCCGCTGCAGTAGCCGCTGCCAGTTGCGCGTGGTACTGCTGCTGCTGTTGCGGCGTCAACGTCGCCAACTGCTGCTGCGTCAGCGGTCCCACCGCCGGCCGAACCTGAGGCAGGTTGGCTGCTTGGTTGAGCTGTTGTGTCTGCTGTCGTTGCTGCTGCTGTTGCTGTTGCTGTTGGATCTGCGCGTAGAGCGTTTGCATTTGAGCGGCTTGCGATGCTTGCAATTGCGATTGAAGTTGCGCCTGCACTTGTTGCTGCTGCTGTTGCGTGGGTTGTTGCTGCGACTGTTGCGCTTGCATTTGGGCTGCTGCTGGTTGTTGCGCTTGCTGCTGCGGTGTTTGCTGAACGCCCTGCTGGCTCGCTGCGCCTGCTACGTTGTTTTGCTGTGCTTGTGCAGTGGCTCCGGGAAGAGCAGCAGATGTGCTGCCGATCGGCAGAGTCAGATTCGCAGCTCCGGCGGCGGCAGCTGCCCCCGGCTTGCCAGCCTGTGCAGCCGGCGCAGCCGCTTGCCCTGGGGTGCTTGCGCCCGCTTGCTGCTGTGCCATTCGCTGAGCTTGCGCCTGCTGAGCCAATAGTCTCTGCTGCTGCTGCTGTTGCTGCTGGTAGGCCATCTGAGCTCGCTGCTGCTCGTAAAACTGTCGAAGGGCAGCCTGGTCACGCTCGTTCTTGAGCGCGCTCAGCGACTGCGGCGTGATGGCAGGTCCAGCTTTGATCTGAGCATGCGTCTCGTGCGTGTTGAGGTTCACCTTCTTGGTCTGCTGCGTCTGCTGTGCCTGCTTGCTAGCCTCGCGCCGCTT
Source organism: Pseudozyma hubeiensis SY62 (assembly GCF_000403515.1). NCBI lineage: Eukaryota > Fungi > Basidiomycota > Ustilaginomycetes > Ustilaginales > Ustilaginaceae > Pseudozyma > Pseudozyma hubeiensis. The sequence goes on from NW_012133840.1 coordinate 951,342, forward strand.
GGCAGACTTGCGCATCACCTCCATCAAGTTGCTTCGTCGCTGCTTCCTCTTGGAGCCATCGTACTTGGAGCCCATCTTCTTGCTGAGCTTGTCACGTTTACCGTTGGAAGCATCGCCGTCCTTGCCATCGCCCTTCTTGCCGTCCTTGTCTGCGTCGGCTGCCGGCGCAGGCATGGGAGGCGGTCCGGGAGGTGGCTTGCCTTCTGCAGCTGCCTGCTCGATGCGCTTGCATCGATCATAGCAGTCCCAAGGCTCTCGCGTGTCGGTTGCCGTATTCAGTCGAGTCGAGTTGAAGAGGTCAGCGACGAGTGCCCAGTTGTTGTGATACTGCTTCGCCAGCGTCATCAGATAATTGTCCTCGTCCGAAGTCCACATGAACAAGGCTGCCCGAGCGTCTGACTGGGTCGGCTCGGCAGGCGTCGTGGAGACGGGGCCACTAGCATCCTTAGCGGCTCGGTTGCTTTTGCGTGCAAAGAGCAAAGAGCCTGGCAAAGGCGGTAATCCCGCATCGGTGCCATCTGCGACTCCTCGCAGCGGATCCGACTGCTCAGCGGCTACAATCCAGTCGCTGTCTGGAAGCCATCGGCCATTAGCGCGGTTCTTGGAAGGCTCCAGCGTGCTGACGAGGAGCGGGCGCGAATCGAGAAGCTTGGTGACGTGTGTGAGACGTGGTGGCTGGTTCAGACTTCCCTCGTCCCAGCGCCTGTCGCTTTTGCTGTTAGAGTCGGGCAGAGAAACACCCCCGTACAGAGGCAGTTCCGGGAACATCTTGCTGAAAGACAGCGAGCCAGGCTCGAGCAGGTCCGCAGCATTGGAGAGATCGCCGACCTCAATGCCCAAGAGAGCGGCTGCAGCTTCTGGATCCAGTGATTCGAGAAGTGCAGCTGGCGACACAATCGTGGTGGTGACGCTAGTGCTGAAGATGGGGGCTCTTAGCGTAGCGAGTAGCTGCGGCGGCAATTCAGCGGTAAGTGTCGAGTCTGCATCTTGCGGCTCGCTCCGCAGGGCGTTGGCGAGCTTGCCGTCGTCGGCAGCGGTGCCTTCGGTGTGAGCTGGCAGTGCAGACGTCGACTGCTTCTCTATCGACACGGGAGCAGCGCTGAGAGCAGGCATAGGTTCTGGCTGAGGCAATGGTTCCCGGACAACTTGGACGACAGGTGGCTTTGCTGGCTCTCCCGAGACGAGCGCAGCCGTCGCCGCCTCCACATCGTCTGCATCTGCGTCCGCCTCGTCATCTTGTCTGTCTGCGTCCATCTCGAGGCGAGCGTCGGCTGCCTGATCTGTGGTCTCGAGAGCATTTTCAATAGCCTGACTGACGGCTTCGTCGGCTTCTTCCGCTCCGTCCATCGTGACATCGGCATCCCGAGCGGGCTGGACAGACTCGGCGTCCTTTATGGTAGCATCCGCGTTGCTCTCCACTTGTGTGCTGGACGTGGAATCAGGCATCTCGACATCGTCGACGGCCTCCTCCGTAGCGCGCTGCTCAACATTCTCCGAGACGGTCCTGCGACGGTAGGGCCTCTGCACCGACACACAGAAAGCGGCTCGTTCGGCGGCCGAACGGGCACGATGCCATGCAGCAACTTCGTGGGCGAGATGGAACGCCACGGTCATCTTCCACCGTCTTTCCTCCCTAAAGTCGGTCTGCAACCACTTCATCTCTTCCAGCAGATGATCCCAATGCGACTTCCTGACGACAGGGCCCTTCTGCTTCTTGGGCTGACGGAAACTCCATTCGCCCTGCGCTTTGAGCTTTTCGATTCTTGCCATAGCGCGAACGAAGCGCTGCTCGTTGAAGGCCACCTTCCAGTCGCTCGTCATCAGACACTTGTCCGCCTTGCCAACCATTCCTGCGCCCGGCGATGCTCGAGCGCGAACATACCATCGGTAGAGATCTGTCTGACCGGAACCTGCGGGTCCGATCTTGGCAGCGGCGATGCTGGAGTACGAGTTGGCGTTGGAGTGGCTCAGAGAGCTCGCTAGCTTTCTGCCGCTGCGGTGATGGATAGCGCCGCCCGATACACCGGCGCCGGTGATACGTCGGGTCGGGTCGGGAGGCAGAGGTCGCAAGGATGCAGCGTACGTGACAGAGAGTGGATTCGGGGCTAAAACCTGCAAGGTCGGGTGGAGTGGAGGCGCTACGATGTTTTCGGGAACGGTCGGTACGACCATGGGCGAAGGTGGTACTCGCAGACTCGTTGACTGGGACGAAGCATTGCGTGCGAGACCAGGCACCGGTGAAACCGCTCTCTCGAGCGCGCTGGACGATTTCGATGGGGATGCGTCGCGAGTGTCGGTGGACTCGACTTTGATTGTAGGTGTAGATGTCTGAACAGCTGGAATGGCAGCTTGTACATCCAAATTCTGAGTGTTCGCATCGACCGAGCCTGTTGCGGAGGAGTCAATGCCGGAAAGGATGGGTGGGATCGGCGTGGATGATTCGATGACAAAGCTTGGCACCTGACCAGGCTGAAGCGGAGCTACGCGCACGCCTTGGGTCTCTGCAGCAGTGATGGTGAGCGGCTTAATCTTGGCGACGCCTTCAGCAATCGCGCGCGCTTGAACTGCAGCAGCAGCCCGGGCAACCGCCTGACTACGGTGCAGATTGCTCTGCTCCACTTCTCTCCTGAGGTCGCGATCGCGTTGCACCTCGCCGGCTGGTGTTGCGCTCGTAGGCGTTGGAGGAGGAGCGACTTCTATTGGACCGGTCTTGAGCTCTTGCGAAACACGCTGACGGATCAATTTGGGTTGTTCCAAAACATGATCCTTGATGGACTTCTTCATGTCGAGCGCCAGGTGATGTTGGTCGAGAAAGGATTTGACATGCTCACGTGCGTCGTCTTCTGACACCTGCAGAGTCTGGCCGAGCTTCCATGGACTCCCCGCGATCTCCTCCTTGTCGAATGTCTCTGACATGAAGAGCAGCTCGCGCAGACTTTCACGATGCGTTCTTTCCATATCTTTCAGCTGCTGTTGCCGTTGCTCAAGGAAAGCGGACCGTAGGTCGTCCAGAGTGACCATGCTAGTAGACGCCAGCGCATTCCACTCGTTCGGATTGAGCAGAGTAGCAGACAGGGCGACGGTGGCTGCGGCTGCGATGGATGCTGGATGATTTGCCGTTACATGCTGCGGCGGCGGTTGCTGCTGTGATGGAATTGACTGCGGTGCGACGGATGGAAGAAGTTTTTGTGATGTTGTTGATGGCGCCTGTTCTGGAGTTGGAAGTGCTGCAGACTGCGTGAGTGATGTTGCTGTGGCCGCTGATGTGGCTGGCGCCGGTAGCGCCAGCGACGGCACCGGATCTGTGCTCATCGTGAAGCTGCTCGTGTAGCTGACAGAGCGCCCGCGCTGAAGAGCACAGCCTGTAGGCTTCCGGTCGAATAGAACTGTAACCGAGGCACGCTACGAGTGTGTCGTGTGTTCGTGCTGGCTGCAGCCGATGCGCCGATGACGAGTGCCGAGATGAAATTTGAGATGATGGTGGAAGGGACTTGGAACGACGAAGAGACTCGATTTTCCTATTGGGAAATACAGGCCAGAAGGATTTGTCGCCCGAAAGAAATTGGGCAGGGTGTCGGATCGCGTCTCTATCGCCGTTGAGCAGAGGCGCGACTCGCGCCTGAAGTTTGTCGAGTTGAGTTCTTCGCCCAACATCTTACTTCCTACAGTTTTAGCTGCGGAGCGCTTTACGGCTGCGGGATAGCACCGACAACACTCTGTGAATGTGGTTAGCACGAGAGCCCCTGTCATTCTCAGATCGTGAAATGGAGACATAGTACAAGACAAATTGCTTCGCGGGCTGAAAGCTGGTCTTCATACAGTGCAGATATGGATCGGAGGAAAATTCATTTATGCTTGTGCGAATCTATTTCAGAATCGATGTCTGGTGAGCCACCCTTGCTCTTACCTTCCTGCTCGACTCATGGTAGTGCCGGTCTCGTCAACATAACCTTCTCGAACCCAGAATCGTCCGCGGCGCCTGCGTCGCTGGCATCCGTGCGGAATTGGCGATGGTAGCCCTGATCGTGCGACGTGCCTGGCCGAGAAGACACTGCGCCATTCCCCTCACCAGCTGGAGTCGACGTCCATGAGGTGTGCTCGTTGCGGGCCGACGCGTTGCCCACGTCATGCGATGCGGGATACGCTGCAGCGTGACGACCAAATGCTTGCTGATCGAGCTGGAGGCTGTCGTGTGAAGCTTCTGCGTGCGACGGCGGCTGAGCATAATAAGACTGCTGTGCTTCCACTGCACCCGAGGCTCGACCGTAAGAGTCGAAAGCGGCAGCGTCGCTTGCCGACACCTGCTGCTGCGTCTGCTGCTGCTGTTGAGGTCTCGGATAAGGACTTGCTGGGTCCGAGTGGACATGGAGAGCTTCCAGTCCGCCCGTCTTGACCACGCCTGCCGCGTCCAAGTCGTTGGCGTACCCTGCTTCACCGGCCCGCGAGATGGGACGCGAAGAGTAGTGCACCGTGTCTTCGAGCCGAGTTGCAGTGGGCGGATGCACGCCTTCAACATACTCCTCGTTTCGCCCCGTCGACGCCGCGTACGAGTGACGGCTGTCGTGAGACGAGCCGGTGTTTGGAGGCGAGCCAGCAAAACGTGGGTAGAACGAGGATGACATCACATTCGATTGGCTATGGATCGGCAGTGCCGTCAACCCTTGACTCGTGGCAGGCGGTTGCTGCAGATTGTGCACGAATGACGTCGAATGGTTCGGCTGGTTGGAGTCCCAGCTTCCACGCGCGAGCCGCGAAGAGAAGTGGAAGGGATCCTGTTGCTCTTGCTTGCTCCAAGATACGTCCGATCGCGTCGGCTGACTCGGAACCATTGGTATCATCGAGCCCGGCTGAAACGAGTGCTGAAAGCTGCCGTGCGAGTCGACCGTCTCCATCGACGGATGCTGCTGGTCCATATGCGATGCATGTGAACCTCCGTTGGCATTGCTTGCTTGTCCGACGTGTGTCATCCCAAGAAAGCCATCGTCTTGCTGGCGCGGTACTCCAAACGCCCCATGGTCTGAAGGATAAGGGGCGCCAGGCTCCATGTCGCTGTAGCTTCGCGTTCCGGCGAAGAAAGCTCGCCGACCAGAGGGTGAAACCGGTCCATTGTCCATGGTCGGAGCGTTCGAGTAGAGGGAATGTGCCGCCATGCCGTGTCCGAACGTCATCGGTGCTGGTGGGTGATAAGGCTCGAATCGCGAATTCGCACGCCTGCGCGGAGCATCCGAAGATCGGCGGCTCCTGTAAGGGATCGACGTCGACGACGTAGGAAGCGGAGTTGCCGATGCCGGTAGCATGCCGTCGCCACCGATCTGATGCGGATATCGATGTGTGTGCATGTCGCCGTGGGGAGCATCAGAGGGCAGACCGGGCGAGTAGATCGACAGCGACCGGCTGGCTGGTCTCCCCATCCCGTCTTGTCGCGCCTCTGAGGATGAGAAGCTCTCGTTGCCACTGCTGACATGACCGGATGCACGCATAGCGTTGTCTGTAGACTCGCCAACGTATCTCGGCACGCCATCAGGGCCGATCTCGACAATGGGTGGGTATCGGAAATTGGCTTTGTTGAGAAAGATGGGCGAAATGCTGAGCGAGGAGAGCTCGGGCAGAGTCGATGGTATGGTGAGTCGACTGTTGTGAACGTCGTCGATCTTGTAGTACGAGATGAGGTGCTGCGTCGAACCTTCGACTTGGATCGAGATGGTCTTCTTGCAGAGTCCATCGCGCACGAACGGGTAGCTGCTTGTCAAGCTTCCAACGATTGTCCGATCCAGCTCGACCTCGCGCTTGGCTGTGTTCGAAGGACCGGCGTGATCATCCATCACACCTACGAGCCCGGCTGCTTGCGGATGCGCCTGTGGGTGCGCTGAATGCTGTGCGTGAGAAGGGTGGCCAAAAAAGCTGTCGTGATCGGCGTACACTGCGTTCGAAGAGGATGTCACGTGATCCAACCCCTGGTAAGCGGTGTGCTCCTGCTTGTAGTGTATCATCTGCGCGTCTGCATCCATCGCGTTCGGCATGAGCGTCAGAGGCACATTCCGAACCGAGGCGTGAAAGTTGACGTTGCTACCGCCGCTGCTGGGCATTGCTGGCATGCCATATGCAGTGCTGTTGGTGACGAACGCCGGTTGGTCGGGAGATGGCTTCGGATCCTTCTTTTCGACCTCCCGGTATACCAAGAAGTTGTTCAGGATGCGGCTTGGACTCCATATCATACCGTCGGTCCATCTCTTGATGCTCGACTCGACCTCGTCGAAGACGAAGATGGTACCGCTTGCGATCTGCTTTCGCTCATCATCACGCAGACGCCGAGTGATTTTAGGAAGCATGCCGCGTCGGACGCCTTCGAAGATGAGCAACGCATCGCGCGTCGAGTGCCTATTTCGTAGAGAGAAAGGTCAAGTTGGACAACCACTTATAGTCAGCAATCATGGCCTAGACGAAAAGAGCAGTGAGAAGGGCCGATCGGTAGGCGAACGGATTAGAAACCTACACATAGCCTTGGAAAGTAGCCCCTTGATGTGAGCTCATCTTCATATGCCTCGACTGCTGAGATCAATAGTGGACAGAGGTTGGCAGAGGTTGGCAGTAGAAACTCGTATGTGAGCGGACGAAGAAGGGAGATGCGACGGTGATAAAAGTGCTGCCTAGATATGCACGCTCAGTCGTCAGAGAGCGGGTCGAGAAGAGAGGGAGGGGCAAGCCGTCGGCCGGTGGTATCGAAGGCAACCGCGGGACAGAGCGACGAATATCGTTGCCGACGTGGCGACAGCCTTCTAGAAGGCGCAGCTGCAAGCTTGATGCCTTTGCCTTTTGGAGCCTGGACACTCGCGAGGTGCGCCGGGCAACTGAGGCTGAAGATGACGAAAGCAAGAGATTGTAACGAATGTTTCGGTCTTCTCACAGCGTCGGTCAACCGATGTATCGAGGTCGAGCGAGAACCTTGTGTGCGATAGACTCGCTGATGTAGTAGCCTTGGCAGGGGACTGACGGAAGCTTTGTCGCCGGAATTCGCGCGGGAGTCCTCTTGAAGGGCAAGGTGGCGAAGAAGAAGGCCAAGTTGGTGGGGCCGTGTGGTAGCAGAGATTTGCGGCAACAAGTGGCAGCAGCTCGGGCTGATTGGAGCTGAAGAAATGTTGTACCACTCGCTTGGTGCTACGTCGAGCAGACCCGACGAAAACTTGCCACTCTGACGCCAAATACGATCGTGGTGACAAACTGCCCTATGGAGGGTAAACGAGCGCGCAAGCTGTTGCACTGAGGACGACTGAAGCTTTTGATGCGAGCTTGTTCAGAGGGCAACGTGCGTGGTATTGAGTCGCGTACGGGTCGAACGAGAGCTTTTGATGATAAAGTTAAGCTCGACTTCCTCGACAAGGTGCTAAGCTCGTCGAGCAAGCAATCGAGAGCTCGAGATATAATCAGTGCACGTACCCAGGCTGAGGATGCAACGTTGCCACTGCAGCAGAAACGCCGAGGTATCAATTCAAAGACGACTTCGGCGAGCTCGGCGTCAAGTGCGTCACGTTTTCCCACGATGCGCTGGCCGGCTCTCGGAGCAGGGCAGAACGAGACCGAGGTCGAGGCTGCAGCAGAGCCGACGTCTGAGATTGGCGGAGATGAGCGTACGCGTCGATGCGCGATGAACATCGGTTCACCCCGCCGGTGCGTAAGGCAGCGGTGCAAGACAGTGTGGCGCAAAGCAGAACAGCAGCACGATGCGCCTCTCGTGTTCTTGAAGGAGCGTGCGACCACGATAGCTGATGTTGGACGCCTGATATGAAAGAAAAGATTAGTCGACCTCGAGCTGAAGCCGATCAAGAATTATGCTTGGCTTGCGAGAATCTTTGCGAGACGTGCTGCCTGTGCTGATGGCAGATCCCTGCCGAACGCAGTCGCACTTTCGAACTCGCACTGGGTGGCACAGCCTGTGCCGAAGCTTCGGATCTGGTTGTGACCGCCTGTGGTAATTGAGGGCGGGAGCTCTTCAGCCCGTCGAGGGATACTTCCGGATGTTGGCTAGCGCTGCCTATTTGCTAGGCGTCGCCAGATCGATGTGTGGCACTGCGGAATTATGGCGGAGGATGAGTTACGTGCAGGGTTGCGCAAAGACCGGCTGCTGTGACAAGGTTTGAGACGCAAGGTTCTGGTGGGACAATCGCGACTTGCGTACGAACAAAAGCGAATGTGGTCCGGTGCGTCGATTGTGGCAAACAGATGGGGAGCAGCGAGGAATGCTCCGAGCCCAGACGTTGCTGATGGGGAAAAGGTTAAGGTTGGCGACGCGATGGAACCTTGTGCGATGAAATGAGCTTGACCCCGTGGGTAAGAAGGAAACAGGAGCCGACGGGTTGGAATGTCTGGGGCCAGCGGCTCAGGACGAGGCGATCAGACGGATGTCGCGTTGATGCAATCGATGCAAATGAAATGAAGGAAGAGCCTAGAGTGAGATTTGCATTGGTCTGCAGCTCTACCTGCAGTGATGAGCCCAAGATGATCGCGTGCAACGAGACTCAGCCCACTTCTTGAGTCACAAGAACGGAACTGTCGGGCTGATGACCTTTTGAGAGCCAATCGACCAAGTTTGATCCGAAAACGCTCAAGCAAGACGAGCAAGGCGCACGAGACGAATGCAACTTCTTCTGCGGCTCTGGGAAAGGTGCCGGCTTTGATTTGATCTAGGTCCGTATTGACTTGGTATCACTTGCAAGCCGCTGTCATTGATCTGCTAGCGAGGCGGAAAACGAGTTGATAGGAGGGAACGAAGGAGTTTGTCAGCATGGTTCAGGTTCAATCGACGCTTCGGAGCCGAGCACTTTGCCCGAATGCGTTATCTTGCGGCAAGCGGAATGCACCATGTCTGGGAACGACACGCGTAATGCGTAATGTATTGGTGCCACTTGAACCAGCAGACACTCGGATGATGCCATGCACACTTTCTCGTAGCGCAACGGGGTCAGTCGAGGCGCCAGAGAAGAGATATCTGATGGATCTGTTGAAGCTGACGGTGTGGTGTCGAGGTCGCAGCGGTACTGCTTCAATGGCGGCAAGACCGACAAGCTCACTTACGTTGACTGAGAGATCGACTTTTGAAAAATGGCTGCGTGAATCGTCGGAGCGGCGCTGTCACTGTTGCCAGTCCGTCAACCGGTAGCCAAGGAAGGTGCGAGCGAGATGTGGACGAAAGTCGCAAATTGCAAAGAACAGGATGCGGACGGTGAGGTATGAGGATGACGAGGCTAATGGCTGATGCTGGATGGATAGGTTGGTCGGCCAGGTGCAGAGAGGCTGGGGGGAGATGTGGAAGAGCTCGATGGTGTAAAGTTCGTGAGTAACGCATCGGGATCGTTCAAAGGCGAGGCATTGCTTGGTATGGATGAGTTTCGAGTGTTTGTGGGTCTTTAGGGACCGGCAACGTCACGTTCCAGGCTCGATGCGAGCGTGCAGATGAGGGCGTCTCGAGGATGTTAGCGGCGCATGGATTTGCGATGTCTCGATTTGGCTTGAGAGAAGCTGTACCAGGGGCGTCGAAGCAGTGGAGGCGGATGGTGTTAATGAACCGTGAGAGGGGTGGTGGGAGGGACCTGGTTGAGAGATGAGGTGGCGCCGCCGTTTCCGTTCGTGGTGGTGGATTCGAACGTAGGCCTGCGATGGAAAGCAAAACGAGTGTGTAGATGCGATTGACGGAGAGAGCGTAAGGGGCGATGCAGGACGAGAGGTGAAAGATGCGCTACAGAGACAAATCAATCCTGTCACCTTGCCACGGCAAAGATGTACGGGTCGGGGATCGCTAGACACCTCGAACCCAGAAGCCGGACTATTGAAAGAGCAAGGGCGAGAACAGCGTAGCGACCATGGCGGAGGAGCAATGACCCAGAAGACAGGATCAAGCGGGTGCACCCAGGCGGGAGTCGGCAATGGCGCTTGTGAAACGTACACAGGAGTCGCTTCAGAGTACTACCATTGACAAAGGTGGACGGCTGAACGCGGACGACTGCATCGAGTGTCGAGAGCATGAGCGAAGCTGCATAAGGGTCGGGATCTCAAAAGTGGACGGAGATACAAAGCAGCAGAAGCAGCGGCTTGGCTGTCAAAATGGCAGAAGAAGGCATCGCGTAATTAAGTCGGGTCTGTGCAAGTATGCCGAGCGGCGATCGCGCCGAGAAAGTGGGAACCAGCGTGAACAACCAGAGGCATCCATTCGTCTCAGACAGGGTCCTCTCGTGAACCGTAGTGTAGAGGTGTACGGCGCGCCCACACGAGGTCGGAGGTTCAAAAAGCCACAGCGATGTGTGCAGTTCCGCATAGATCAGACGGTGCCAAACGGCACAAGATGAGACGCCAAGCAAGAGGACATCCTTCGACCACAACAAATGCGCGCCTCGAGATGCGATGAGCCTAGGAGCAATCTACAGCGCCAGTCGGCCACCTTAGGTGACGCTTGCATCGGTGACTTGTTGGTTTGTGATTGGTGTTTCGGATGACATTCGCTTGCCATGTGCGCATGGTCCATCCATATAGTTAATGGCTGTTGAATATTGCGAGCGCCTAGTCCACCCAAGCCTCTCGGTTCGGATGGACTGCCCAGTACGCTGTTGTTCCTGTCGTGGTGCATCGCGGCACACTGCGCAAGTGCTTCGAGACCGGAGCCGACTGGATCCGCCGTCGGTGACAGGATATGGATGTGCTCTGGCAAAAGGGCCATCCATGTCTGAAACAAAGACGCGGTAACAATCATCGTGCTGCACAGACAAGCGCTGTGGTTGACTTCTACGATGCAGATCCAGTGGCGAGCCGAAGCCTGCTGTTTGCTTTTCTCCTGCTCTCCTGCTCTGCTCCCAGAATGGCAATTTCTTCTTCGACCGTCCAAAAAAGCCACGGATTTTCCTTTTTGAGACCGTGTTTTTGCTCTCTCGCTTGGACACTGGAGTCGTTGGTCGCAAAATGCTTCTGTGCCACTCTTTCATCTCGTAGGACAAGAAGTCAGCCATTCGCCCACGAAGTCGATATTCAGTATGATATGACCTGAGGTGACAGGCACGGGTGCAGCGCGATGGCAGTGCGGCATTGCGCTTGCGCCTTCCAGCCATCTTGTCAAAAGAGGGCAAGAATGTGTTCACGTTCAGAAAGGGGAATGAAATAAATAAATTAAAAACGCTTGGGTGGATGGATTGCATGCATGAATGCAACCACAGAAGTCCGCCTTTGCACCGACCGACTCTTACAGATTTAGTTGCAGTAGTACGCACTCCTGCGCTTCTGCCAGGTGGCTTGCGCAGTGCAGTCGACGGATGATCAGCCCGTCAACATTGCACCGATCGGTCGCCCGTCGCCGCATTGAACGTGAATCGAGTGATCCTGCAGCGAGCCCCAAAGAAATGAGCGGAAGCGCGACTCCGCATGGATGCAGCGTCTTGATGTTGGGCCGAACCAAGGGCGTCACAAGCTCCAGCTAAGTTCATGCCATCTAGCCGCCAGAGGACCTCGGAACAGGGATCGGCAACTCCGATGACTGCACAACCAACGTCGCGACGGATGATCCTTAGCCTCCTTCACTTCGCTACCAACTCTCACGAGCCGAGCAGACCGAAGAAGCCGAACAGCACCAAAGGTACGGCTCTGTCTGTACCGCGTGTAGCACGCAGATCACGCTCTGGACTGTATAGCCGGCTGCAGATATCTGGGCCGCCGAGCCGCTCTGCACTTCTGCCGGCGCAGACCGCCGCTCTCGACTGATGCTGAAGTGAAGGGAGAGAGATCCCCAAGAAGACTTGCAGGAAGGCATACCGAGGCGTGTCATTCGACAACTTTGGCTTGTCTGATAGAGAATGTGTGATCGATTGGATAATGCCCGCAATCAGATTGCCTGGCCCTTGGCGCTCTTTGCTTTCTTGCCTCGCAGGGTAAGACATGGTCTCGCCGCAACACTTCGAGGCTTTGCTCCGTCTCACCCGAAGTTTTGCTGTTTTTCTCACGCTCTCCGAAATTTGAGTTTGCTTGCGACCTGAAAAGACGCAGCAGCTTGGAAGCATCACATCACGCTTGGCTGCCAGCCGTACCGTGCCTTTCGCGCAAGTTCCTGAGCTGCTCAGCTGCTCACACGGTACTGTTGCCCCGAACTGTGATCCGACGGATGCTTTCGAGGTCACCAACCTGCCTTTCTGGCGCTTTGTAGGCGCTGATCACGCACTCTCGCGCTCGAACCGCTAGCACGCTCCGTCGTGATTTATTTCCGTTCTTTTCCCAACGTTTCGCGACGACGACCGGCATCTCAGCCGACGATTGCCATCTGAGCTCCTCTGATCTGCCTCATCCTGAGCAACATGACAGACAGCAGCTTAACAATGCGGTCGCCGTCGACGCTGCTGATTCTAAAAAAAACTCTTCTCCGCAGGCACGCTGACACTTGTAGCGCCTTACCGCACCCCACCTGGTCGAAATGCACTATGGCGCTCGAGACTCTGCGTATATTGTGACGCTCTCAGGTCATCATCGCAGCCTTGCTGGAGAGTTGCACTTATGCGCCCGTACCCAAAGTCTCGCCGACCGTGTCAAGGTGACGAGCCCGGTCTCTGCATCGCTCAGACGCACGCGCCTCCCCTCACTTGGCTCCACAACGAGTGATTATGTCTCGACGTTCCCTCATGCTGAACTCTTGTAGACCGCTCCTGTGTCGCACCGGCGAACCTGCGACAACATCCAGGAACAGCATCGAACCGGAAAGCGAAGTGCTCGCACACGCCTGACGTGGTCGCGAGTAATTGTAACTTGGCTCCTCTGCATCGGAATCGATGCGGGTCTCGTAAGCATTCCTTGCGCAGCGGGGCAGGGCCACCGCATCGCGTCGCTGCCAAGAACCCCCCGTGCGGTAACCCATCCATCGCATTCAGTCGGACTCCGGCGCAGTATTGCCAGTTGGCGGCTCGGCTATCAGTTGGTCTCAGAGCGGACTGGCTTTTGTCCTGCCCAGCAAAGTTGCGTCTCGCTCTCGTAAGAAGAGAGGGGAGACCTATATGGATCTCGCTCACCTATACGTCGAGCTTGGTACGGTTCCAAGCGGTTCCACCGCTCGGCTACGAAGTCGGCCCCATTCCGCTGGTTCTTCTCAAGGCCGCCGCGCCTCGGCCTAGTCGGTCACCTTGATGAAGAACAATGCTTTCCAAGACCCTTTCTCTCGGGTCGTGATGATCTTCATCAGACCGCTTGTCACCGCGTTTACCGCGTTTTCCGGTCTTGTTCACAGGCATAGCTTGGCCCATCGAGCTTGCCCATCGAGCTCAATTGTGTACTCTGTTTCGAGTCGAAGAGCTATAACCGCCAAGGATCGCACTGCCTGTCGCCTCTGCACCGACCAAAGTAGCCGAGTTGGATCTTGTCCAGCTATCTTATTAATAACTTTGGCGCCCGGCGTCCTCACGGCACTCGACCCACTCGTGGCGGTTTGCTCCAGGCGCTTGCGATCCCGATCCCAGGTTGGATATCGAATAAATAGACCTCACCAGTGGCGCTCACAGTACGATGTCCTTCCTGCGCACACACAGCACTGAAAACAGTAGTCCTTCTAGGATGAGGACACAGTCTTGCCAGTCGACCCGGTGTCGGTCCTATGTCGCCTATGCTACCCGAGCGCCACGCTGCAACGACTTTCTCCGCGGGATGTCGTCCGCTCTAAGGCGCGTTCTGCGTTCTCTCTGCGCCACGCATGGAAGCCACCTGCGCTTGTCGCGCTCGCTTGAATTTGAGGATTTCCGCGGAATATACCTGCCGACTTTTTTTTTTGAGACGAGATTCAGCGCCATGTGCACCATAGTCCAGCCAGCCACATGTTGTCAGCCTCGGCGAATCGAGGTGCAGCAAGTTGCAATGGGAATCCCGGTATCAAGGCGGAGACACGAGCAGCGAATCCACGTGCCTCATCTCCGACGCCGACTCGGCTCTTCTTCTGGATGCGACAACGACGCTGCACAACATCTTTCTGTAAGGGGATCTTGATTGCTGTAGAATCGAGTAGAGTCGATGGTGGTTTCGGCATTGTCTCACGTGAAAACACCCCGACGGAAGAGGTTGGCAGGCGCGCATGGTCGAAGCGTGGCTTCGTCAGAGCTTGTTGGCTGTTCGGGGATGCAGCTTGTCCAAGTAAGCAAGCAACCGGTTGGCTTCCCGCTCGCCGGACACATAGGCACCGGCAGCCGATCCACGATCTGCAAAGGAAGAGTTCAAGGCATCGAGGCATTGTCAGTCTATCGGTCCCCTCCTTCGTCTGCGCTACGATCAGACGACCTTTAAACAACAACTTACGGTTGATCTCGGTGTGTTCACCAGCGAAGCCAAGACGGCCATTCCAAAGCGGTCGTGAAAGCGCCTCGAAGTCCAACGGCGAGGTGCCGCTTGCTGTGGATACGGGCGAGGTGGTCGCGCCGCCCGTGAAAGCTTGCTTGCCCCACCTGGAGTAGAAAATGTGCTTGGGCAGCTTGCCGCTTGCCTCATCGCTACCTCCGATTCGAGCAGTCAGATAGGCGTGAAGGGCGTTTCCGGCATCTAGACGCTCGAACGCCTCGAGCTGCTTGCCGGCCTCACCACCCACCATGACGAGCAACGAGTTAGACGCATTGTTGCCTGCTTTTGCCGAAGCGTCATCTGCCGGCGACAGCGACGAAACGATCAGCGTGGTGGACGAGTAGAGCTCCCATAGCTTCTTTTCAGCATCGCTTTTGATCGACGATGGCGCAGGCGCGGACGAGGGCAGAACGAGGAACGTGCCCGTCTTGCCGTTCCACCAGGGCTGCTCGTAGTGCAAGAGAACCTTGTTCAGGTTACCCACGGAAACACGCTTGATCGTCTCTAGCCTTCGCTCGGGCAGCGCAGGTTCAAATAGACCGGCCGCCGTCTTTTTAAGGATAGCGATGGGGATGGTGACAAGGGCAGTGCGTGCGGTGTACTCTTGACCCTGCTTGGTGGTGATCTTGACGTTGTTCGACTGGTCTTCGTCACGAACCGACTGTACTTCCTGGCTCGTGTGGATCGACGCTCCCAGCGAGGAGATTTCGTCGACGAGCTTGTTGATGATCGTGGTGAACCCGCCCTGGGGAGCAGCGTCCGTGCCGGCGAATCCGTTCTCGAAGCCGTGCCATTTGAGGCTGGCTTTTTCAAGCTCGATACCGAGAGGGATGTGGAGCATCCTCGCCAAGTCGCGAGCCGCCTTCTTCTCGCCTTCGGACTCGAGACCGGCAAAGAGGGGCGATTGGCTGCTGTAAAGGAAATCGGCGAGCGAAGTACTTGCGTCCGGCGGTGTCGCCGATTCGTCGTGCGCCGCAGCCTTTGCCGCCTCCTGGGCCTTTCCCAGGTTGCCTGTCAACTTTTGCGACAGACTCTGCGACAGAGGACCCTGCTCACCGACCACAACCGTCTCGCGTGGACTCGGAATAGTGACTGGAATACTGTACTTGTCAGTTAGCCCTTTCAGAGGGCTGCCTTCCATATATCCGTGCATCCAGGAGCAACCGAAATCGCACCAGTAATCCGCAGCACCAGGAGACGAGACCGTGCGGGAATTGTCGTTGACGTCCGTCTTGTCCGACCAGGTGTGCGTGAATGCTCGACCGCCGATTCGCTCCCTCGCCTCGAGGATAGCCACTTTGCGGCCGGCTTGCGAGAGTTTGAGGGCGGCTGAGAGACCGGACCATCCAGCACCGATGATGAGCACGTCGAGCATGTTGCTCGCTGCCGAAGTGGTGGTGGTTGCTGCTGCTTTCGCCATCGTTTCTTTCAGCAGTTGATGGGTTGGAATGTCGTGTTGAAACTGTGGTGGTGGGACGTTGGTGGAGGGAAACGTGGAAGGTGGGTTGGAGGAGAAGTGCGCGATGGTGTAATCAAGTTGCCGGTCTAGGAATTCGTCAGTGTGGGGGAAATTCGTACGCGGAGGTCGAAAAACAACGCTTCGCAGCCTGCGCATGGATCACCTCGATTGCGCGCTCCCACACAACGCTCCACCCCCACATCTTCTCACCTCGCGTCAGAAACTCGACCTTTCTTCCAACCATCAGGTCCCAATTCAAGAGCTTGTTCAGCACTCAGAACACAATCCGTCACCTTTCGGATCAGCAATTAGGACGTCGAATGGCTATCACATTCGCAGAGGACGCCGAAATTTGCTTTTGTAATCTCCATAGCTAAGAAATGAATCCAAGCGCCCGCAGTTGGTCCATCGTCATGGGTTTTGAGAAATCCATCTGTCCCGCGCTGCCATCACCTCCGGCACCTCCTGCTGCTCCTGCCTGCTGCTGAACCTGTACTTGTTGCTGCTGCTGCGGCTGTTGCTGCTGCTGTTGCTGCTGCTGATTCGCAACGCCGAAGGGGTTCAAATTGTCAAACATGACCGGTTGCTGTTGCTGCTGTTGTTGTTGCTGCTGCTGCTGAGGGGGAGCAGACGGTGCGAGTTGACCAAAGACGTTTTGCGACAGACCTTGGCCGAATGCTTGGAGCTGTTGCTGACCCACCTGCTGCTGCTGCTGCGGCTGCTGTGTGACGTTCTGACCGCCGATACCTAGCAGCTGTGCTAGAGCGGCGAGGTTCGGTTGCTGCTGCTGCGTCCCTGCTGAAAAGGCATCTTGTGGCTGGGCGACTCCACCGAACTGAGCGAAGTTGAAGTTGGCGAGGTTGTTCTGCGTCGGTGGAAGGAGCGAGCTGAGGTTCATACCGGCGCCCAAACCGGCACTTGCACCGAGGCCAGAGACTGGTACGTTGCCCGCTGCGTTCAGCGCTGCCAGGTTGAAGGGCATCGAAGAGCCTAATCCCATCCCTGTCGGTGGTTGTGGTGGTTGTGGTGGTGGAGCCTGTTGAGGTTGTTGGATCTGCTGTGTGGACTGTGGCTGTTGCTGTGGCTGAAGATGGTCGGGTTGCGACGCAGAGGTACTCCTCGCTCTCTGTTCCTGTTCGACCTTGCCATTCCCCGCGGTCCCTGTCGTTGCCGATGCGGTGGAACTCTGACCGCTCAACAACCTCGAGAACGGGATCGTATCCTTCAACACCACACCTATCAACTTTGCCTGTCCCCCTACTCCTCCTGCTTGCCCCTTCCTCTCAGCACTACTGGTCGGCTGAGTGGTTGCGAACAACACCAACCCCGCACCCGCATTGCTGCCATGTCGAATGAAGGCACAGCTCTTCTTCGCATCCAAGCTGCCCGCGAGACTCGAATACATCTGTCGATTCTTCTCCGCCGTTGCCGGTGTCAACACGGAAGAACCAGAGCCGTTGGCGTCCGCTTCTTGTGTGGAGAAGAGGATGTAAGGAGCGTTCTGGGATTGGGCGTAGACTTGGAGGTTGCGCGGGGAGAGTTGAGTGATGGCTGTGATTTGGAGTTTGTCCGGCCAGGGCATGAGGAGACGGTCGAGGAGCGGAGAGTTGGAAGTGGCCGAGACGAGCGTGGCTACGTCGCGTTTCTGTTTGGTGGTAGGGTCGGAGATGACGGACCAGGTGAGCGCGCCTCTCCAGAACGGTTTGGGTCGGGTGGGGCTGGGTGGCGGTTGTTGGGCAGCAGAGTTAGCGGCAGTAACGTTGATGCCGGTGCTGGATGCAGCATCGTTGGAAGAAGGTGGTGGTTTGACGACGTTGGTTGATCCCTGCAATGATATAGCGGGCGGCTGTTGGCCTGCAGTCACACTACCACTCCTCCCCGCCCTCGCTCCTCCTCCGGCTGCTGCTCCACCGCTCGGTCCACCCAGATTCACGCCCATCTCCCTTGCCTCCTTATCAATGTTGATCAAGCTTTGCAAACTGACATTGAAGTTCGGCGCTGTCTCCGCCCCACTCACGATCCTTCCCACCAGCATCTTGAGCGCGTGTTGTTGTGTCAACAATTGAGCTTTCAACTGCTCCAGGTACGCCTTATTCATGCCGGGAGCTTTCGCCGACAGGTTCTCACCGGAAGACTCGCTCTTGACGACGGCAGAGTAGGCAAGAGCCCAGTTCTTTACCATGGCTTCCTGCTGCGACCGCAAGAACATGACTTTTGTGCTGACGCTAGGGTCGAGTTTGAGTTGAACAGGTGGGGCTGTCGAGGTCGGTGGGGGCTGAGAGGTTGAGGAGTTGGCAAGAGGTGGTTGTGGTTGAGAGATGCTGCCTGACTTGGATCGCTTTACGGAGCCGGATGTTGCGTCGACTTCGTCCTCCCTGCCTCTCTTCGTCGATGTGACTGCTGCGTTCGTCGCTGTCGCACCCTTAGATACTGTGTTTGGTGTGAGATCACTCGAAACGACATTCGCATCCTGTTTGACCTTTTCTCGCACAGCTTCGGGCATCATCGCAGCGAGATCCTCGTTGACAAGCTTATTGGGCTCCGCGACGATCTTGTGCAGACCAAGGATCGCTGCTTGTGCTTCCCTTGATGGCTGTGCAGACGGTTCATCGGGAGTTGAGGGCTTGACCGCGCAGCTGGTGATCGACACACCCAGCCGCGCGAACTTGCCACCGATACCCGGAACAGCTGCACGATCGTTGGCCGCATCTGCGTTGAAGAATGGCGGCGAGGTGAGGTCGAATGTCACATCCGAAGAGTCAAGGCAGATATGCAGCAGGTGCCTCGCCAGCACAGGTGGCTTCTTGGGTCCTAGTGGATTGTGTACACCATTATCCCTGGGTTGAAGAAGTTCGAGTGCTGCAACAAAGGCTTCGAGTAGGTGTGCTGTAGGTTTGGCGTTGCTCCTCCCATCGATGGGAGAGAAAGTCGATGCTGGTGTATCAGTATCATGTGATAGCGAAGAAGGTTGTTCTGGGCCAAGCCATGCCTCTGGACTCTGTATGCTGGAGGCGATGAGTTTGGAGCCTGGCTGAAGCTTTGTTCTACTCAAAGTCCAAGCTGGACGAAGGAGAGACTTGTCGAAGGTTGGGCGATAGACAACGCAGCCGATGGTGAGACGTGAGCCAGAATAGGCGCTGTTGAGCTTCTTGGAGATAGCCTCTACGAGCGGTACGACTACGGTACGCCATTTGCGGCGAACAGTGGGGTGGTCGAAAAGGACAAGCACGAGCTGCGTTTCTGGCATTGCTTGAAGAGACGAGAGTGCAATGGAGGTTCCGCGCGGAGTTGTATTGGAGAACATGGCGAGGGGCGAAGGAGTGGTGATGGCCATGC
This sequence comes from Pseudozyma hubeiensis SY62, assembly GCF_000403515.1. Lineage (NCBI taxonomy): Eukaryota > Fungi > Basidiomycota > Ustilaginomycetes > Ustilaginales > Ustilaginaceae > Pseudozyma > Pseudozyma hubeiensis. The sequence goes on from NW_012133840.1 coordinate 970,474, forward strand.
CCGCTGCCGAGCTCCCGGCTGGCGTCGGTGTCGTCATGGCAGGATGAGATTAAACGCGATGGTGCTGCCCAGCTGGTGTAAGACTACGATTATGTGGTCGGCATGGCCATCAGGGAAGCACGCTGTAGAAGTTGGGCAAGGCGGCGGTCATGGCTATACCGAGGTTGGCCGATTGTGCAATCTGAGATGCTGCTGTGGTGGGAGAAACGCAAGAACGATGGTACAAGAAGGTTTAGCGATTTCAGTTGGTCAATTGACCCGTGCTTAGGATCTTCCGACTCCCCTGGCTTGCAATCCAAAATTAAGTGCGTCTGCTGTGGGAAATTTCTCACGCCGATATCACGAGCTGTTCGGTCACTCCGCTTCGAGATCTACGGAAGCACCGATGGTTGGCACTCTTGCAAGCAACGTCAACAGGATATGGTCGCCAAACCCGACGAAGATTCCCACGTAATCGCCCATACCATTTCAACAGAAACTTGTGAGATACAGCGGTGTGTGCAGATGAATCCGACTCCTTCTATTGTCCATGTGTGATTCATGCGCGCTCTCCTTCACTCAGCGTCCTCATCACCTTGCACGGCGATCCCGCAGCCACACTCCAATCCGGAATGTTCTTGGTCACGATGCTCCCGGCCCCGATCGTACATCCTCTGCCAATCTCTACACCAGCCATGATGATCGTCCCGCCGCCCACCCACGTGTCCTTGCCGATACTTACCGGCAAGCTCCTCTCGAGGCCCTGCACCCTTTCCTTGACCGACACCGAGTGCGTGCCACAATAGATGCTGACGTTCGGTCCAAACAGCACGCCATCTCCCAGCCTCACCTCGGAACAATCCAGGATGGTCGTATTGTAATTCGCATAGAAGGCACCTTCCAGCTTGATGTTGGTGCCGTAGTCGACCCAAAGAGGAGGCTCGAACTCGGCTCTGGCGACGGAAGAGAGCGGAACTTCGAGCAGATCGGCGAGGATGCGTTTGCGATCTTCGGACATGACGGTTTGGCCTTGGTTGAAGGCGGCGGTCTCATCGTCGAGCGCCGAGGTGGGTTGGGTCGCGTTATATTGGGTTTGGAGGCGACGTGCTTTCACTCGAGCGCGGATGAGGTGCTCGGTGTTTGCGATGTAGGGGAGACCGACTAGCATCTTGGATTCCTCGCTCATGGTGTCGACCTTGGAGCCGTACTGACGGTCGATCTCTTCAAAGAGCTTGGACGTGCCTGACATCTTGAAAAAGTATAAATGAGTTTGGTAGGACAATGGATCCTGAAGAGAGGGAGATGGTGAGGCTGATTGTGAGGGTGCAACTTGGGCCTCTTATACGCAATGGAGTCACATCAGGGACGTCCCGGCAACACGACAAGCCGGTGATTTCGAGGAGCGCCAAGACTTGCCCTTTGCGCTTTCTCCGCAAATACCAAAGAGCTGCGGGTGAGCGTGGGGGACCAACATCTTCGGCGTGCCTTTTTCTCCACGTCACGCAGACCGAGTTCTGACCGACAAGCGCCGTTCGCACCATACACTTCTTTTCTTCCCCTTGTAGTCTCCTGTCTATCGCCGTCAGAAGCATCAGCCCTAGCTGCCAAGAATTCACTTCACTCTTCGCAGTCTTCACAATCAGGTATTGAAGAGGTCAAGAGGCTCCTGACGGGTGAGGCAAGCAATTAACCAGAGCCTGTATTATGTAAGCATTACGTTATCTGACCGTCCAATCTGCGAGTCACAGTCGAAATTTGGCACACCGACACACGTACGCTCTCCAGTTCTTCGCAATCTTCTCGCCCCTTCTAACCTCTCATCATCATCACCTCTCATTCCCCTTTGCGATTTCGCCCATTATGTCCTCGCAAGCTACGCTTTCTGCCGCTGAGCGCTTCTCTCTCATCACTCGCGACCTCGACGAAGTGCTCGGCGCCGACATCATCAAATCCGTCCTCGAGAAAGACGAACGACCCCTCTCCGCCTACTGGGGCACTGCGCCCACCGGACGTCCTCACGTTGGCTACCTCGTGCCCCTTACAAAGATCGCCGACTTCCTCCGCGCGGGCGTTGAGGTCAAGATCCTCCTCGCCGATATCCATGCGTTCCTGGACAACCTGAAAGCTCCCATTGAGCTCGTCCGTCATCGAGTCAACTACTACCGACATGTCCTCACCGCAGTGTTCAAGGCGATCGGCGTTCCGACCGACCGATTGGTATTCGTTGTGGGAAGCAGCTACCAGTTGACGGAGGCCTACAATATGGACAATTACCGACTGTGCGCTTCGGTCACGGAGCACGATGCTAAGAAAGCCGGTGCTGAGGTGGTCAAGCAAGTCGCGAGTCCGTTGCTTTCTGGATTGCTCTACCCCGGATTGCAGGCGTTGGACGAGCAGTATCTGGGCGTGGACATGCAATTCGGAGGTGTCGATCAGCGCAAGATCTTCACGTTTGCCGAACAGTACCTTCCCAAACTCGGATACACAAAGCGCGCGCATCTCATGAACGCCATGGTGCCTGGGTTGAAGGGCAGCAAAATGTCCAGCTCGGACAACTCTAGCAAGATCGACTTCCTCGATACACCAAAGGAGGTTTCCAAAAAGATCGCGGATGCCGTCTGCGCTCCCGGCGAGATCGATGGGAACGGTGTGCTCGGATTCGTCCGTGCCGTCCTCTTCCCCATCGCCCGCTTGAGGGTGGAATCCGAAACCATGGGTACACCTGTTTCCGAGGCCCAAGGTGCATCCCGTTCCTTTGTGGCGCAGGATGCCCCGAAGGGTACCATGTTCAGCATCGTCCGATCCGAAAAGTACGGCGGTTCGCTTCACTACGACGACTACTCGAAGCTCGAATCCGACTACGCTACCGGAGCCATCCACCCCGCCGACTTGAAAAAGGCTGTCGCAGAGGCCATCAGCACCCTCCTCGAGCCAGTTCAAAAACTCTTCGAGACCGATGCAGAGTTCAAGAAGGCGAAAGAGGATGCCTACCCGGAGGATGCAGGGCCGGTGCAGAAGAAGAAGGAGAAGAAGATCAATCCGAGAAACGCGCATTTCTACACCAAGGAGGAGGGTGGAACCGCAGAGACCAAGGAGGAGGCCTTGAGGAATCAGAAGGAGGATAAGAAGCAGAAGGCAGCCGCAAAGGCGCAGAAGCAGCCGGAGCCGAGGTTGCCCGCGGACAAGGACGAGGCCAAGGCGACACCGAAGGATGAGGAGAACGAGACGTTTGTCGAGGCTACACGTGCTGGGTTGGACAATGTCGATCTGAACAAGCAGTAGGAGCGCCTGCATTCATATTGCTTACAAGACGAAATGCGCTGAGCTTGTTGCAATTCCAGGGCTTTTCGCGACACAAATGTGATGGTGTGTGTGAATGATGCAATGCTGCTATCCGCTCATCCTGTCTATCTCTCGGTCTTTAGCTTCTCCAACGTTGTCCTGGCCAATTCCACCGTTTCCTCGGGCAACCTCGCCAACTTCGCCACCTGCAATCCGTAACTCTCCCTGTTAATCCCCCTCCTCAACCTATGTTCATACACCAATCCTTCCTCATCCCCGTCCTCGTCGTGCTCTCCCACATCTGTACACCAGAACTCCGTCCGCTCCCACCGCTCTTTCTGCACCAAATCGCATATCTCATGGAAATGAGTCGCAAAGATGGTCCTGCAGCCTCTATCCTTGAGACTCTTGAGCGTTGCGAAACCGACGGCGATTCCGGTCAGATTGCTGGTACCTCGGCCAATTTCGTCGGCGATGACGAGGGAGCGGTGGGTGGCACGGTGGAGGATTTCGCCGACTTCGGACATCTCGACCATGAAGGTGGAGCGGTCGCGGAAGACGTCGTCCTGGGCACCTATGCGGGTGAATATCCGATCGACCCGTCCGATCCGCGTAGGTTGGGAAGAGGGGACGAAGCATCCGGATTGCGCGAGAATCGTCAACAGCGCGATCGAGCGGAGGAAGGTCGATTTCCCACCCATATTCGGTCCCGTCAACACGCAGATTCCGTCCAAGGAAAGAGAGTTCGGGGTGAACAATCGACCACGCTCCAACAGTCCCATTTCGACGGAAAGATGTCTAGCCGCGGTAACGTCGATCGAGGTGGAGTCGTCCAGCACCGGTCGTACGAGGGAGAACTCATCCGCAGCTTGCGAGAAGGACGTCAGCACATCGAGCTGATCGAGCAGTTTGGCGTTGGTCCGGAGGTAGGAGGACGAGGTGAGCACCAGTTGCCGCAGCGACTCGAGTTGGATGGATTCGAGCGATTGGATTTCGGAAGAGGAGCGGTCGAGACGCGAGCCGAGCGCCGTCCATGTGGGACAGTAGTAGGTGTGCGTCGAGCGGTTCTTGCCCGCGATGTGAAGGGTGAGGTCTGATGGGGATGACGTGCAAGTTTTGGGGAGTGGGAGCGCGGGTTGAGTAGGGAGAGGTTTGCCGCGAGAATGCACGACGTAGCCTTGACCGAGCACGTAGCGGAGCGTGACGGAGTCCGAGGAGTAGGCGCGTTGGAAGTCGAGTTCGAGTTTGCGGGCGGTCCGTCGCAGGGACTGGTGGGAGCGGGTGAGGGCGGTGAGGGTTTTCGAGGAGGATGGTCGGATGAGGTGTTCGAAGTCGTCGCCCCAGAGGGAGGAGGTATCGTCGAGGTCTGATTCGGGAGAGGTGGAACGGATACGTTTACTCGTGGTGACACCTTTCGAGCTGGCGGTGGCGGTATTCCCGAGACTGCGTATCTGAGCGCGCGAAGTATCCGCTACCGACGACGACCCAGCTGCAGCGGCGATTCCCTCCACCTCGTTAGCCAGCGTCTCCTGCCTCTCCAACCTCGCCGCAATCACCCTCTCATCGATCGCCTCACCCAGCTTACTCGCCAGCTCTCCCAAGTCATGAAACTTCCCCACCAACCCCTCGACCGTCTCCCTCTCCTTTTCGTCACCCGTCAAAAACTCCATTTCCCCTACCATCAAACTCTTCACCCGCTCCATCGCCCCAATGGCATCCCTCACCTCCAACAGATCCTGCTCGTCGTTCCTCCTCGTCACCAACTTCTGCAACACCCTCGTCACATCCCCCGCCCCTAGCCTCAGGATCGACCTCACGTCCTCCCTCAGCTCCTTCTTCTTCAGGAAGAGTTCGACGAGGTCGAAGCGCGCGTTGATCGTCGCGAGCGAGGTGGACGGATTGCAGAGCCATTGCTGGAGGAGACGCGTGCCGCCTTTGGTGACGGTTCGACGGAGGACGGAGAAGAGGGAGCCGCGGGTGGAGCCTTCGCGACCGGTGGAGCGGATCTCGAGCGCGGAGAGCGTGTGCGCGTCGATCTGCATGATGCTGTCGAGGTGCTGGTGGAGCGGACGGGAGAGGGAGAGGGAGGTGAGCGTGGAGGTGGTTTCCTGGTCGAGCAGGCGGGTGCGGAGGTAGGAGAGGAGGGTGTGGACGGTGGCTGTTTCGACGGGATCGAGGGATACCGCCGGCGTGGGGGGAGAGTCCGATCGTTGTGAGAGGTCTGCTGGGAGGGGGCTTGCAGGAGGGTCCGGAGGAGGTGGATGGAAGTGTGAAATGTACACACTGGAATCCGTCACCAGCTCCCTGATGTCCACCTTGACTCGATCCTGGCCCCCATCCTCGTCGACCAACCCGGCATCGATCGTCCCCGAATCCACCACGACCTCCCTCGGCCCGATCCTCGCAATCTCATCCCGCAAACTCTTTGCGTCCTCACAAACAGCCGTATTGAAATCCGCCGTACCCACATCCAACCAAGCCAGCCCATACCTCACCCTCCTTCCCCCCTCCTCGTCCTCCACCCTCTTACTGCTAACCCCCACGATGAAATTGTTCACGAAAGGATCCAGAAACTTCTCATCGATCAGCGTTCCCGGGCTAACCACCCGATTGACCCTCCTGGTGATCTCCGTAGCGTTGCCAGCGACGGCGTCCTTCGGTCTGAACTCTTCCGAGATGGCGACGAGCAGCCCCTTGTCGAGGACGAGGATCTTGAGGTACTTTTCGAGCTGAAAGACGGGGAAGCCCGCCATGGGGACGTCTTGACCTGCCCACCGACGGTTGGCCAGCTTGATGTTGAGGAGGGAGGCGATTTGCGCAGCTTGGGAGAAGTAGGACTCGTAGAAACCGCCGACGCGGGTGAGCAGGATGGTGGAGTGGAAGCGCGCCATGTCGTCGAGCACGGATTGGGCTAGTGGTGGCCATCGAATGGGTTCTTCCGGAGCAGCAGGAGTTGGAGTGGAGGGCCGAGATGATGGGTCTGGTTTGGAGCGAGATTTGCCGGCGCTACGTTTGCGGTTTGCTGGCGGGACGAGGGCGGAGAGAGGCGGAAGCGGTTGGCCGTCCTCTCCGAGAATGGACGATGAGAGCGAGTCGTACGCTACTGTTGTGCGACGTTTCGTCCGTGATGAGGAAGCAGATACTGTGGAGGCGGGTTCGTCGTTGTTCTCGGAAGAATAGGCGGCATGTCTGGTGGCATTGGTCGAGAAGCCTCTTGTCCGTGCCTGTACCTGTGGCTGCACCGGAGATCTGCCGTGACATCGGATTATCGTCGAGGGGGGACTCGCCTCCGCAGCTGTAACAAGAGTCCTGCTCGTGCTGGCCAGCCGGGTCGAGCGTAGCCCAACCGCCATTCCTGATCTAGAACCAGCACCTTGAGCCCCGCCCACCGCCCAGTCCCGGCAGCTCGACGGAGCGCTGCGCAATGAACATCCCAAGCCGCTACTTGCACAACCATACCTGGCTACATCCGTGCCGCCGCCAAGCAGCACCCTCCTCATCTTTGCAGTCGCAGACGAAGCCGTTCAGAGCCCCTTCATTGTCCTTTCTAGCGAGATCGGGGTCCGAAAGCGACGATGGAAAGGAGGTGGAAGCTGTTCGAGAAGAAAAAGTGAAACCACGCAACTCCCAAGTGAGCCCTTTGGACCCTGTCGCGCGCCAAGCGCGGCTGTGGAGAGGCGCGAGCTTCTAACATTCTTCCTCCAAAAAAGTCTCACTCCTCATCATATACACTGCAACTCTCATGCTCATTGGCCGACGACTCTTCAAGGCCCTTCACATAGACGGACCTTCTCGTAGCATCATCCTATCGTCGGAGCATGCTCTATTGCCAGTGCACTCTAAGACGACAAGCACCGAAAAGCATCCAGCTCAAGAAAGCTTCTTCATCCTGTACTCCAACTTGATATCCCCACCCGTCCGCCAAAAGAACCTCTGGCACTGCGCCAGCGTTACATCGACCGGCAACACCGCATCGTTGCACAGGATCTCGATCACTTCGTGCGGCGCCAGCATCGGTTCGAACGAATCCTGCGCCTTCGCATCCTGCTCTCCTGATTGCCCCGCGTCTGCTCTGGTCATACTCAGCCCGGCGGCGAATCCTGCCGATCCGTGCTGCCCCGACTGCGCACCCGCACTCCCTACAACCGGCGAAGCTAGCCCACGCTTCGCCCCAGCCGCACCCGCATCAACTGATGACCTCCTACTAGCATTGATGCTCGCAGTCCTCGACCGCGGGGCCGACAGCTCCAGCTTCTCCGACACGTAGAAACACGCCTTCTTGATCCGCAAGCATCGCGTCGCCGTCAACCTCGCATTCCCCGTCGGCAGCTCCGGCATCGGCTGCACCGTGTTCAGATCGTATCCGCCGAACCCGTCCGACTGCGTATCGGCAGGCTTCCACGGAGACAGGGTGAAGCTCAGCTTGACCGGATCTCGTGCATTGACGTGGTTGTTGAGCAGGCAGTCGAGCAGCCAGAACGGCGCCGTCTGCTCGAGCACTTCCGTGTCGTCGCCGGTGCAGCTGACAAGACCGCGATAGACGGCTTCCCACGAGCCTGCGTCGGCTGACGATTGGGATATGATCACCGCAGTGTCCTGTGGCAGAGGCAGTCTCGGCATCTCGTCCAGGGATGCTGGCGCCAAAGGTTTGCCGAACAGCTCCTCCAGCATCTGCACGTGCGTCAACACCTTCGAAGATGCATCGTTGCCATTCGACCCGTTCGCTGCAGCGGCAGCGTCGCGTGCTTTCTTGGCAGCATCGTCTAGCGTATCTGCCTGTGCATCCGCCTTGTCCGTCTTATTCTTACCGAATCGGAACTTGTTCATGAACCCACTTCCACCTCCTGTGCCGTTGCCTGCGTTGACGCCTGGAGTGACGACGTTGCCATTGATCTCGTCTCCACCTGCCGACGACCCTTCCCTCGCTCTTGCTCCGGGGGTCTGCGGTACTTTACTGTTACCCGAAGCAGGCGTTGACCCCCTTGCAGAAAAGTAATCACCAGCAGACTGACCCGAGTCTCCCAACACCGTCGTCGAGGTTGGGAGCGCCGTGCGATCGCCGCTGGCCCCATTCTTCTGCGCGGAGCCCAAGTAGAGCGGGTTTGAAGCCGATGACGTCAGTGCCGGAGTCTTGGCCGGCGTGGCTAGGCCCATCGTCATGCCAGGTGTGAACGGCCCGTTCCTCTGAGCGCGTGCAATCTTGTCCCACGCTGGCGTCTCCGGAGGCAGATGACTTGACTCCCGATTCATCGAAGCAGGACGCAGCTGGCATTCAGCTTCGACAAAGCCAGCAAACAGGTTCCGCAACAGCCAGCGAGCTACTTGACCACGCTGATCCTCCTTGAAGCTAGCGCTATCGACGCAGTCGAGGAATTCGTCGATGTAGAACTCGGCCTCGAAGCAGCGAGGCTCTTCGATGTGAACAGTCAAGGCGCCACCTCTCGTCTCCGCAGAGCACCAGAGAGGAGTGACACCTTGCCCCTCGATGCGCTCCTTGACCACCTCTAGCGTATCGCCCGGCGTCTGCTCCGGCCGCCACTTGCGCATGAACGTGTAGGGTATGAGGCTGGACTCGAGCGCAGCCTTTTCGACTTCGTCGCGATCAAAGTCACCGATGCAGACGCCTTTGACAATGTCCCACAGCATGACCGAGCCGGTGCTATCGATAGTGATGACGTGACGACGGTCATTCAGCATCGACAAGCGGACCAGACCATGCGCGCCCCGAATCACAGCATCTGGCTTGGATCGCAGCGGCGTCGCCTCTTGCGCCAGCTCGCGGTCCTCGAAAGCAAGTCTCGCCTGGTAGGCAAGGTCGTCTTCGTCATCTGCATGCCCCGCATTGACAGCACCCCCTTCGTCCTGGCCCACGACATTCAGGCGCATCTCGGCCAAGTGCTTTGCCGCTGTAGAGGCATCGGCGTCGGATTCGCTCTCCCACGACTTGCCTAGACCCTCTGGCTCGTACATCTGATCTGTTGGCGCAAAACGGAGACTGCCGGAGCGCGTGCTGGCAGGACGGTGCGGCATGTCCATGGCCTGAACCTGAGCTAGGTGTGGGTTCAAGGGCGAGACGACAGGCGACCGAGCAGCCGCGGAAGGCATCATGATGCTGTTTTGGTCCATCGACATGCGACTGGCAATGGAGCGCAAAGGGGCCATGCTGAACATGGATTCGTCGGCGTGACCGCGTGGATCGCGCACACTGACACTCCCGAGGCCAATCTTGTCGCCATATGGGTCGCTGACGGGCGCCAGACTGACCAGGCTATCGAACGGAATGCCATGGAGAGTTGCTGCGAGAGGTACGTTCGCTGGCGGCAAACCCATTCCTGTTTGAAGCGCTGAGAGCATGGAAGCAGATGATGTAGCCGCAGCAGCAGCATCACCCATGTTATGTGCAGGAGAGTCGCGACGGAGCAGTGCGGGCGATGGCTCGGCAAACTTGACCGAGGGCGAAGGCAAGAGAAGGGTAGAGTCTGGCGATCGACCGGTCTCAGTGCTGTGTCGATGCGAAGTGGGGCTGCCAAACGAATTACGATGAGCAAATTCGCGCGATCGTGAGTGCGTGCCGCCGATAGGGTAGATCGCTTCTCGCTCTGAGCGACGCGGCACGTCTCTCCAACGGCTGACGCTGGTCTGGCCTGTCGCGGTCCAGAAGTAAGTGTCGTCGAGTGCCACAATCTTCTGAATGCCGGACTTTGCATCACGCCTGTGCAAGTCGGGCTGATGGTGCGACACCTCGTCGTCCTCATCCTGCTCTTGATCTTCCATTGCCGGATCGCGCTCTTGACAAAGCACGACGCACTCGCCTTCTGAGACTTCTGCGCAACGCTCCCAGTCCACCTTGCAAACATATCCTTGACGATCTCCCGAGTAGAATACATCGAGCGTGGGATGGTCGGAGAAGAGCGACCAGACCGAGTCGTCGTGGTGCGTAAACGTATGCAGACATCGCTGCTCGCCCAATGACCACAGGCGTACCGTGGAGTCTGCCGAGCCGGATAGAAGGAAGCGGCCATCTTCGCTGACCAGCACTGCACGCACATTGTCCGTGTGACCGACGAGCTCTGCGCACTTTTTGCCGCTGCGTGGGTCCCAGACCTTGACGTGCTGCTCGGGTGAGCCAGCAGCAATGACGGAACCGCTCGGATTGACGCTGAGGGCGTAGACCGACGTCTTGACAGCCTTGTCGTCGAGCTCGAGCATGGGCGCTGCCCTGGCTTCACGAATGTCCCACAGCTTGATGCACTTGTCGAAGCCACCACTGGCGACATAGCCAGACTCGGATGCGTGTGCGAGCGCCTTGACGTAGTCCTTGTGAGTGCCAAGCACATGCGGGCTGAGGCTGTGCTGCGGATCGTGGGGGTTCCAGACCTTGACGGTACGATCCGAAGAGGCCGAAATGAGGGTCTGGTTCTGGTTGCAAAGGATAATGTCATTGATCCAGTCGGTGTGCGACTGGACACATTGGCGGAAATGGGTCGATTTGGCTCGATGGGCGCGTAATGGGTCCGCTTGCCAGTAGGTGAGTGCATCGATGTCCGCGCCAGAAGGTAAGGCGGAGGTGTCCGCAAGCAGACCAATGGACTCGCTGTGTTGGAGATGAGGCGAGGGCGAGGCTCCGAAATCGTCATGATCGTTGAACGTCTGCACGCTCCTCTTTCGCATCGGCAGTCCCAGTTCCCAGGCACCAACGAGACCGTCGCGACCACCGGTGTAGAGGATGCCTGGAGGGACTGCCTCGCGGTCATGTTTGGCAACGTAGCTGTGTTCGCTGTCATGGTGTCGGTCCATATCGCCGTCGAGATCATGGTCGTCATCGTCGACTGCTCCGGCAATGCATGTGATGGTATCTATCGCGAGAGAAGAGACGGCCAACGAGTGCTGCGGGTGCGATGCGAGTGGAGCATTCGACTGTGTCGATCTACTTGATGCCGAAGCAGAAGAGAGCGAGGGCAGCGAAGAGGACGAAGATGCCGTGCCACCATTGTAGGGGCGGAGCGTGGGCGGTGTGAGGAGTGGACCGGTGCTACATTTGCGATCAGCGCCTAAGGGAGGTAGTCCGAACGTAGTTGGTGGAGAGCGACATGGCGGCAGAACATACGAGACACGCTTTGTGGTGGGTTTGGCGTCAGCGTCCATATCTGCAATCCGCACCTGCGAGTGAGTCGAGCAGACGAGAGCTTGCGTGTCCTGGTCAACTGTAGCTTCGAGCTCGAGTCGATAGACAGCTCAGGATGCGTGTGTACAAAAGCGCGCTGCGACTTTGCATGCGACACGGGTGATGTAGGCAATGAGACTTGAGAGAAAGCTCGTATCACGGCTGTATCATGTTGGTCCAAAAGATGGTCGGGCTGAGGTGGTATGCCTTGAACGCTAAGCAGCTTACCAGAAGCTGAGTTGAAAGTGGTAGGGTTTGCGGAATACGACCGTCGGCTGATGCTCCGGCTGCGACGAGAACCCTTCGAAATATGATGCTGAGTTGCGTCAAGTCGAGAATGGAAAGAGCCAAATCACGATGTGGAGACTATCGAAGGTCCGAAATGGTGTGGAACGGAGTAGCCGATGGATGTGATTCTGCAGGGTGTTCTTTCGCGCCCAAACGAGATTGTTGGATGAATGGAATGACATCGGCGACGGCTGATCCGAGAGCGAAATGGCGGGATGGACGCTCGTCAGCTGCCTCTCTTCCGAGGCGAGGCGGCCGTGCAGATTGGGAATCTGCACGACGGCTATCGCGGTGTCGGTCGGTCGCAAAGAGCCGAACGGCCAATTCAAATTTGATAAGGCGTGCAGGCACAAGGAAGAACCGAAGAAGAAAAAGGCGGGGGAAAAGAAGACTCGTATTGTGCTTTCTCTGTGTTTCCTGCATTGGCTCGCATTGGCTCAGGAACCGCCGGACCGTCTGTGCATCTTGCACTGTTCTGCTCAAGCTCGAGAGCGTCGATTGTATATCGTTCTTGCAAGGAGGTAGCACACAGAAGAGGAGTCGACACCAAACACATGACACATGACACATGCTTCAAATCTGATGGTTGGATAATCGTCTGGAGATGAGGCCAGCTCGCTACTATACACTGTACGCAATGTGTCGCACCTCGACTCACAACACTGCCTGAACATCGCCCCACAATTGCTCGTACGCCTCTCCGACCTCTGGCAGCAGATCATCCGCCAACATGGCCCTCTTCTTCTTGCCAAACGCCAGCCTGCTGCACGTCCTCGCCGTCAGACTCGCTCCATACCCAGCCAACAGCAGCAACCTGTCTTGCGCGATGAGATCCCCTTTTCCCTCTGTGCTCGTGGTTGCTGGAAGACCCTTGTTCTCTTCCTCGTAGATCTTTGCCCACCCGGCAAACGTTCCCAAGCACCCGGCTAGAATATCGCCCTGACCACCGCAACGTTTCAGACCACCCTCGACATCTACGTAGAGAACCTCTTTGCCGTTGGTAATACGATCCACTTTGCCCTTTTCCAACACCGTGGGTCCCTGTAGAGCCGTGGCGAGCTTTTTGGCAGCGGAATCAGGGTCCTGTTTCGTATCGACACCGAGCTTATCGCACAGTCGGGCGAATTCTGCTACATTCGGAGTGAGGATCGCTTTCTTGTACCCTTGAACCAACTCCGGTTCGTTTTGCAGAAGCCACAGACCATCCGCATCTACGACGACGTACATGTCGTGTTTTCGGGCCAGGTTGATGCACAGCTTGGCGCATTTCTGCATAAACTCGTCGCGACCCAGTCCCGGTCCAATGACGACAGCGTGGAATCGCTGGAACAGTTCGTCGACCGATTTCTCCACCTCGGACCATTCCAGCCTGGGATCGAGCAGTCGGTTGACGATGAGATCGGGCGAGTAGGTCTTGATCACGTTGCCCGCTTCCGGTGTGCAGATGGTGTACGACATATCGCATCCGAACCGCATCGAGGACATCGAGGCGAAGAAGGGCGCTCCGGTGTAGTCGCGAGAGCCACCGACGATGCCGATCCGTCCAGCTTGGCCTTTGTGCTTGGTGGTGGACAGAGGCGGGATGATGCGTTTGACGGACTGCATGAGAGATTGCTGCGTCGAGGTGGTGGCCAGCGCTTTCGAGGTGAGGGAGGAGAGGTTCGTAGTGATGGTGCTGGCCAGCTTGCCAGGTGCTGCGGCTGTCGACATCTTGGCCAAAAATCGAGTCCAGATCGGCTTTGTTCTTGCAAGGTCTAAGATCGGAAAAGGGGGCTACCGATGGAAGGTTGACGTCGTACCTGGGTCTCTAACGGGCTGAGATGGTATTGATCAAAGCGATGTCGGTGGTTGAAGATGGTGGACGGAAGAGCGGAGTCAGCACGCTTCTCATAAATGCTTAACACGTCGAGCGCAGTTCAAGGCTTTCACTCAAGACGATCTTCTCTCGAGTCAAAAGCCACAACGTCAGCTGCTGCTTGCTGTCAGGAAGGGATGATTCAGGATCGACTATGACGGCGAGCGTACAAAGCGAACACCACTCTGGCCCTATCCGAGCTGGAAAGCTCACTCAGCAGATCGCCATGTGGAGGCTTGTGCGTCAGTCAGAAGAAAGTGCAAAGAAAAATATCGAAATACAAATATTATAAAATAAGATCAGCACGATGATCATCGTCGTCGCCGTGAACCACCGTTTCTGGCATGATCATCTTCTCCTGGTCGGCGGATCTCGAACGAGACAAGTTCAAGGTTTGATATTCTGAGCTTCAGAACAGGATGGAGTTCATTTCCTGTGGGTATACTGTTCATGTCTACAAGATGTGCTGCCACTATCAGTGGCCCCTGACACCATGGTGACGAGTACAGTCGTCAATACTAGCCTCCCAGTCGCATCGCGTCAAAGATCAAGATCCACATGCTGAGGTACGACAGCACAGCGATCGGCACCACGTTTCTCCACACCGCCACCTCCCAGTGAAAGTTCCGGCGGCTGCTCGTGCGTTCGCGGATCCAAGCGCCATCCCGATAGACGTAGCGCGTGTGGCCTTGTCTGTACATCGACGCCTTGAACGGGAAGGGTGGCAGCACCGGTCGACGTCCAAACATCCCTGTCTCGGTGGCTGTTCGGTCCTCAGGTGAGGTAGAAACCCTTGCTGCGGGGTTCACGTGAGGTGGAAGTCGTCGACGCAGACCTTGTTGATCCCATCGAGGTCCTGAGCCTGAGCGTGACGGTGGTGTACCGCTGCCGCCGAGAACGGTGCGATCTGTTGTGTAGCCAGGCCAGTCCGAATCAGCTTCCATTTCTGTCTCAGTCCCTGTACCGCCCGACTGTCGAGATCGATCACCCACGAAGGTTCTCATCCCCGTTCCGTCGTCGTTCTTTCGACGCCGCGAAGTAGCAGCGAACGAAGGGCCACCGATGACTGCACGCCAGAATCTGGTTCCTTGTCCACCGCGACGGCGTCGCCTCCGCCGCTCCCGCTCCGATGCGAAGAAGCTCGCTGCAGCTGCATCGCTCTCATCGCCAGATCTTGGGTCCCAGTCCGAGTCTCCGACCAGCGACTGACCACCCGCTGATGACCAAGGATGCTGATCCGCCCGCAACATCCTATCTGCCGCACTCTGTCGCGGAGGACTCTTGACAAAGCGACTGTCGGACAGGTAACCGAGCACGTCGTCTGCCTCGTCGTCGTCTTCTTCCTCCTCGTCCAGCTCGTCGTCCAAGGGTGCATCGGCGATGTTGCTTGTCACCCAGCGCGAGACTACATCGCTGAGGGCGGTGGTGGTGCCAATGACTACCCATGCGCCCAACGGCTGATCGGCTCCAAAGACGTGGACTGTGATTCGCACCAGCGGCCAGCAGATTGCCTGCAACGCCACCAGACGGATGAGCGATGGCAGGATGGAATAGTAAAGCAGCCAGCGGCGCAGAAGCAGCGTAGTAAACGACAGCGCGTGGTAGGCCGTGCTCATGCTCCACAGGCACGCGACGGCAAAATCCAACGAACCGGGTTGACGACGACCCAGACGATGCGCATCGAGCAGTGCTGGCTGCAGCCGCGGGGAGTGAGCACTCGTAAAGTGATTCGCTCCGTTGTCGGTGATGACGATCTGACCGGGGCTGAGCAGATGGCCGTGCTCTGTTGCCAGAATCCAAGCGTTGCGAGCCAGCCAGAAGGTGCCGATGCAGCCGGGCACTGCAGCGAGAACACGCAACGAATGCAAGAGAAGCTTGAGCACCAACGGAAACGTTTCTTCGTCTTCTTCGGCAGCAGTTGCGCTGGATTTCGGCACCGCGCTGTCTTCAGCCTTGTGCGTTGCTGAGACACGGTCGATGGAGGGATTTGTTGGAGACAGATTGCGGGCGGGATCCGGCGACATTGGACTCTCGCGTCGGCTCATATCAGAGGTCGGAGATATTGGCGTGCTGCTAGTGTCGGCATGCTGGTCGTCACTTCGACTTGCTCGGCTCGCAGGCCGATCGACCAGGCGTCTCTGAAAACCCTCCTCGGCAGCATCTGCGACAACGGCTGATGCGCTCGCACCGGACGGAGCTGTCAATGCCCTTGATGCGGTATGGGAAGCCTCATCGCGCGATGACTCGGCAGCAGAAGCCCTTGCCTGCGTGGAGTGAATGGGCGTACGCGGACGAAGAAGCTGTCGCGCGCTACCTGCCGATCCTGATCGTCGTCTTCTGGATAGGACAGCTTGTGACTGTACAGAGGATGCTGGCAAAGAAGAGGAAAAGGCGTTCGATGACGATTCCAGCCTTGTCAAGTTGTCGGTCGAAGCGATTGTCTGCCTTCTCTCGTCCCGCCTCTGTTTCGAGCGGGAGGAAGAGAAGGAGAGCATCGTGGCGAGATCTTCGTCACCATCGCTGTCTGGAGCAAACCGAGGACTGGCGGGGTTCGAAGAAAAGGAGGGAACATGCGCGACGCTCGGCGTCATCTCGAGTCCTGCTGGGAAGGGCGATAGGCTCGTAAGACCACGACGTCCGTAGAAGGAGGCGGAAGGAGATGGTGGACCACTGCGACTGCCACGAGAAGACGATCGGGCCCGTAGCGGTGGTCGTGCGAGCGGCGTCGCAGAGGGTGGGCTTGAGAGAGATTGCGGGCCGCTGCTGAAAGGGATGGAAATTGGTGGAGGCAGTGGTGGGTCGCTACCGTTGTGCAACGTTGATGCGGAGGACGGGTTGGACGGTAGCCCGTTCTGATTCGCACCAAGGCCATGTGCAACCGCACCGAGATCAGTGGCTCTTTCGAGCTCGGTTTCGTGAGCCGATGCCTGAGGGGCGTAGGGGGGAGGCGATTCGAACTCGTGACCGAGATAGGAAGAGTCGAGGTCGGGAAGATGTGGCGTGCTGCGGCTGGCAAAGAGGCGCTGCAGTCCAAGCAAGTGAGCCGTCTGCTGCATATGAGCTGCATGCTGAGCCCACTCGGATTGGCTCGCGGAACGAGCCGCATGTGTGGGGTGGGGAGAGAGGCGACCAAAGACGGTATCGAGGGGCGGGGATGGATCGGTTCGACCATCGTTGGCACGAAGCTCGGGATGAGAGCTACCACTTTGTGACTGCAGCTGAGCCAGCAGTGCCGAGTCGAAGTAGTCGGAGGCATTGCGAGAGGGGGCGGATGGCGGCGATGCGGGCGATGGGCTGTCGAGATTCCAGTCTGTAGGCATCAAGTGGTCGGCCATCGCTGCTGCTTGAGCGATGGGGGACATGGTGAAGGGCAAGGGGGCAGACGCAGACGTGAGTGGAGACGGTGGAGCTGTCATGGCGGTCGCCCCTCGAGACGACGGGTCATGCTCGCGAGCAGCGGACTGGCTGCTGATCTCATCAAGATGCGAAGTCGAACGATTTCGAAGGCTAGCATTCAGCCTTGTCTGGTCGTCCGAAGTCACCGTGGCTGAGTAGTTGTTGTGATGAGCAGCAGAGCGGCCTGACACAGACGAGGCACCCGACCTGCTGCCGTTACGACTGTGTGCTGAATGAGCTTGCTGAGCTCTACGTGACTTCTTGTTGCCAGTGGCCTGCCGGGTCTGGTGCACATGGGATGAGGCGACGTTGTGGAGTGATGCGGACGAGGACGCACGAGATCTCGTTCCTGGAACGACGGACTGATCGTGCGATGGAGAGACGGAGACTGCATGGTGAGAGCCAAATGTGTGCTGACTGTCGATGGCAGCTAGAAGCGGTGGGCTCAACACGGAATGTTGAGAGAAGGCAGCTCCGTCGTGCGACATTGTCGAAAAGTGCGCCGAGGTGGTGATCGAGGTGCTTGGTTCGTCATTGGGTCATGTCAGTACGTGGTCGCGATGTGTCAGAGTCAGACATCCATATGTAACTATCGTTGAGCAAGTTGGACCTAGGTCGGTGTTGCTGACATTTGCGTTCACCGTGATCGAGAAGGTTTCTCGTCAATCGAGTTGACCAGCAACGGGACTGATAAGCGACCAATACGTTTGGCCAGCTTGCGGCGGACACGTCCGAGACAGACAGAAGCGTTGATAAGCCTCAATCAAGGTTGACGATGGGCAGAAAGAAAAGCAAAAGACAAGAGGAAAGAGGCAGGAAAGCAACGTCGTCGAAGGTTTCGGCGATGCCGATGAGAAAAGGGCCCGAGCTTATCTCGCTTCCAACGGTGTGGAACGAAGGCGCTCGACAGGGTCCAATTTCTGTGCAGACTCATTTTGGCTCCCATTTCAAGGCCTCTTTTTTCGGTTGTGCATTTCCGAAACTTGACTCACGACTTGATCATCTTCTGTGACAAGGTTGCCTTCGGTTCCTCCAACATCGTCGGGCAGTTCCAAGTTCATCAGGCACACAAACATCAGACTTGGTTGCTCGCTTTTCCTCAGGTGAATGTCAGGGAGAGTCGCAACTGGTGTAGAGAGGATGTCTTGATTTCGTGCGTCTATTCTGAGGGCAGTAAGGTTACGGTGTGACAACGCCGTCGCATGACTGAAGATGCAGAGCGGACTGAGGTGATCTTGCTTCACTTTGCACCAACGGCAGTGGCGATGGACGATGGAGGCGGACGACCAAAGTCTTCGTGCAGTTCGAGAAGCAGCTGGAGCGCACGTCGAGCGTGTGTGCGCGAAGGGTCTTCGCCTGGAACGCCGTCGCGCATAATGTCGCCCACCTCCTGCTTGTCGAACGGATACGGCAGGAACTTCTGCAGGTATTCGTACGCCACCAGCGTCGCACCGAACTGCGGCGATGATCGCAGCACACGCGCCAACGATCCCTTGAAGAAGGCCTTGGGTCCCTCCTCGGCCATGATCTTGCTGGCACAGTCGACGATGCCCTTGTACGTCGCCTGCCCTTTCCTCGCCTCTACTTGCAGACGCGTCTTGATCACATCTGCCGGCGTCGTCAGGAACGCTGCTGGCATACCGGCGATGGCTGCCGATGCAAGCATCTCTCCGAATCCGAGCTTCTTGCCATCCTTGCCCTCGTGGAACGTGTCCTTCTTCAAGTGGGCGTACGCCGGGAAGTAGATGGCAGAGAAGGGAATGTCTCGCATCAGACACGCCGACGCTCCCTTGTACAGACCCACCAGACCCAGCTGGCGCACAATGTGCACCGCACCTCGAGCTACGCGGTCAGCACCCTCAGCCTTGGCAATTTCACCAGCGACCTGCAAACGGATCTTGACAATCTCCAGAGGGTTGGTGAACACCACCTGACAACCACCGGCAGCTCCACCGGCAAACAGCTCCCACGGCAGCGTGATCGCTCCCGAGATGGGATCCTTGGCGTGTCCACGCACTAGATCGTTGACCGTCAGCTTGATGGCCTTCTCGGGAGCTACACCCAGCAGCTGAGGACCGAGACCCGAGTAGAAGCCGCGCAGACCTTCGTTACGGAACACCTTCTTGACGCAGTCTATCGAGTTCTTGTACATGAGCGGTTCACCGACCACCGAAGATCGCTGGTTCTGCATACGCGTCTTGACCAAGTCGATAGGGTAGACGATCGTGGCACCGATGGAACCGGCGATACCACCGAGACCGAAGTTGTACGCCGACTTGGCAACCTCTGTCAGAGCGCTCTTGACTGGCTTCTCCTTCTTTTCCTCCTGGATCTCTTTGAGCCGCGCGGCGGCTAGCTCTTCGCGCTGCTGGCTGTCTGAGGGGTCGGGATGCGGTTCCAAGTCGTCCGAGATCATGAGGTCGTGGCAGATGAGGTTCTCGGTGTCCGTTGCGCCTCGCACCACCGACGTCTTGTACGAGAGCATGCCGGGCGACGACGCGGCCACTTCGCGGCGGAACCTCTCCATGTGATCCCGGAAGGTAGGGTCGGCATCTTGACGCGAGTAGAGCTTGGCGTTGACCACAAAGCGACCCTCGCCAGGCAGATGTGGGATCCAGTAGACACCGTGCTGGCCGCTGCCGTTGCCGTTGGCAGGCTGGGCATTTGCCGGGGCGGCTTGCTGCTGTTCTGATGACGGGGCCGACTCGCAGTGGATCGGCTTCGGCCTGAACACGGCTGGGACAAAATGTGACATGATGTCGACCTCGAATGTGTGTGTGTGTGCGTCCGAGCTACGTGGAGTTGCTTAGGTACGTGTGGATTCTAGCTCGCAGCTTGGCAGTCGATGCTCGCCTTTAGATCGCAATACGGAACGGTGCTCTAGAAATCGATTGTGCAAGCGCTTTCTGTTGCGTCTAAAAGCAACCGCAGAATCTTGTCCGACCTTGTTGTTCGATGCAAATGGGATCCAGGACCGTCTTGACACAACTTGCAGATGATGGGAACCGTCCGAGTCAGCAATGAGGGATTGAATATGAGTGGTGGTAGGCGAAGAGTAAAGGATGAGATGTGTGTCGTGGGATGTGGGTCGGAAGTCAAGCTGTTTGGACGAAGTCGGACGAGGATGTTTTGTGAAATCGGAGCAAGAAGATCTGGAGGAGACAAGCGAGTGCAAGCGAGATCGAGGGCAGCCAAGCCAGATGACGATGCACAGCGTGCCTTCCCCTCTCTCAAATTCCACTTTCAGACAGCCTGAGGAGATCTTGCGGCAGAGAGCAGCCAAGGCCAGCGTGGGGAGCTGACCGACTGACAGCGCCAACACGGGGTCATGCGTGAGGGGTTCGGGGTGTGACTCAAATCAACACCTCCCGCCGCCGCCGATCAATATTTTTCGTTCCTCTCTTCAACTATTCAACTGCACACGGCTATGTGCGCTCTCGTCCGTTTCGAATTGAAAACATTTTTGCGTCGATTCTTTCGAGAAGAAGCTGAAAGCGACCCAGCTGAGACACGCAAACGAACCAATGCCGATCCTTTCTTCCATCTCGTCACATCAATTTCAATTCGCCTCATCCGGTGCTATAGACAGCGCACGGCAGACCTGAGCCTCGTGTGGTTTCGAATTAACGCTGTAGATTCGGCGGCGAGCGACGATGTTGTACTGCAAGCAGACTCAGCTGACCTCTACCGCCCGTCTGATGTCTGCATCCTGCGGTCCTGCAGCGCACAGCTTCTTCCAAAACGGCAGACCGCCGATCCTGACGCGGTACCACAATTGCCGGTAAAAATCCAAAAAGATTCGGCAGCGGACAAGCACAACAACAAAAAGAAAGCTCGACGATAATCAGAAGAATACAACCCGAGCCAACATTGAAATCGACAGAAAGGCTACGAATACATTTCTTTCTCGCCGACCTCTCCCGATGACCGGCGAGCGAGGGTCCTGACTTGTTTTTTAGCTCAACGCAGACAGGAACGGCGATTGACCGGATCTCGTCGTTCATCAACACTCGGCAATCTCTGAGTTTATTTGATCGGGTTTCTGTGCACAGAGCAGCCAGCAAGACGCTGGCGTTCTCGTCTACGCCCGCCCTGTCAAGCTTTGATGTGGTCGAGCCTGAAGCGTACGGCAATGTACTGATGAGCAGTCAGCCAAGGGGAAAAGGCCGACACTTCGGTCCGAAATTCCGCTCGGTGTGACGATGTTGCTTTTGAGTAACGTAACAGTCGATCGTCTTTGCCAGCAGAAGCATGCTGCCTCTCATCACAGAATGCGGCTTTCCCGACGCCTGTGACTGATGTTACTCGACCGGAAGGAACATCACACTCTGATCCGATCACATGCTGGGCGCGGAGAGGGAAACTTCTCTACTTGAAATGCATTGATCCTTAACGAGTCTGTCCAAAAAGTATACTGCTCCGCAGCTCAAGACCTGTTTCGCGTCGTTTCACGTCCATCCTGTTCGTCCTCATCGCTGCTGTCGTCTTCGTGCTCTTCCCCCTGCCCATCTTTGTCGTCCTCGTCGTCGTGCGCCTTTTCATAAAAGCCTGTATGACTCCAGAACAAGCCGAGTGCGCCGACGGCCGATAGCGCAGCGAACAGAGCTTTGAAGAGCCAGACAAACTCGGGATGTCCGCGCTCAAGCGCTACGCCAAACACGAAGGAGGTGAGCAGCGGGACCACTGCTGCCACCACCGTGACCAAGATCTGGTGAGCTGCCAACGCCTTGGTCTGGTCGTCTTCCGACACAGCATTCACCACCAACGCTGTCCTCACAGAGGTGGAGCCTGACGAGATCTGCAACAGCACCACCGAGATAACCAGCGGGATCCAGGGGCTCGACCACCACAATCCTTTGTTGTTGCCGTCGCTGCCGTCCGACGCTGGGGTGGGGGACGAC
Source organism: Pseudozyma hubeiensis SY62 (assembly GCF_000403515.1). Classification (NCBI taxonomy): domain Eukaryota; kingdom Fungi; phylum Basidiomycota; class Ustilaginomycetes; order Ustilaginales; family Ustilaginaceae; genus Pseudozyma; species Pseudozyma hubeiensis. Next base: position 992,339 of record NW_012133840.1, read on the forward strand.
GGTTGCGGCGAGGTAGTCGGTGCCTTGGAGGAGCTTGCCATTACCAGGAAGGATGCGGTTGCGAGCAGGTAGGAGGCGACCATGATCGAGATATCCAGCTTGCCTCGCTGGATGCGCTTGATGAGCTCCGAAGGCGTACTCGTGAAGATTGAATGCGTCTCCCAGCTGCTGCTGCCGTTGGTGAGCCCAGATGCCATCGAACTGCGCTTCTTCGCCTTGAGATTCGAATAGCCTAGCGACGCAGCCGAATTGTACGACGGACGCCGCCGCGCCGGCCTTGCCTCGATCTCGGATCCAGCGGCACTATTGGGTCGCTCCGTTCGACCGTAGTCTCGAGCAGCGACGCTGCCGTAGTGAGTAGCCGAGGAGTCCCGAACGAGCGGTGCTCGCTCTGCGTTACTGCGAGAGGCATCCTGGCCAGGGTCGTTGCTTGCATTGGCTCTGGCCTTTCGACGCTGCTGTCGAGCTGCCTGCTTGAGCTTGCGAACCTGTTTGCGACGTCTAGCGAGTCCGATCTTGGCCACATACCGCCTTGCCAGCGCTACGCCCGGTGGAAAGATGGCGGTGAGGAAAAGCGCGCGCGTGCTCTGCAGGACGCTGACGAGATATCCGTTCTGCAGCACATCGAATCCAAAGCGCTCGCTGTTGTACAGCAGCAAAAGCGGAACCATGAACGCTTGGTACGTCTCTTCAAACACCACCACCGCTGCCAGGTTGAGAAGTCGAAAGTCCATCCTGCTCTCCAGCTTGTGCATGGCGGTGGACATCTGCGCAGGGCCACTCGCGTCCGTGCCAGCTGCACCCGTGTCCGCTTCGTCTACTTCGCGTGCACCTGCCCGCTCCTGTACGGGCGCATCGATGACGTCCTGCTCGGTCGTCGGCACATAATGCCTTCGTTTTGGCCAAAAGATCACGAGCGGACGCAGAAAGTTGAGCTTGCGCAACCGTGACCGCCAGTGAAGCTTTGAAGTGTCCCGATCCGAATGGACAGTCGACCAGGTGACATTGGATTCGTCTGGAGGACCGTTCCCTTCTCCCTCTTCTCCGTTCTCTGTCTCCGCATCGGCCCCTTCGTCTTGCCCGGATGACCCGGACTCGACCTCGTCGTGATGGAGCCACTGGTCGACAAACGTGTGCTCGGCACCCGGTTTGCTCTCAGGTACGATGAGCAGGATGTACGCCACAGCGAGCAACATCAGACCGCAGTCGGCATAGAAGGGCGCGAAGAACTCGTTTGTGAGGCTGGCGAGCAGACCACCCAATGCACTGGAGGGAAAGGCGCCGATCTGACCGAAACCTTCGATGAAGCTGAGAGCACCTGCTCGTTGAGCCTCGGATGTTGTGTCGACGACGTAGTTCTGAATGGCGATGCGAAGTGGAGCGCCAGCGGATGCTTCGGAGAAAACAACGGCGCCATAGAGCACGGCAGCGCCTGCGAGCGGAGGAAGGACGACGGCGAAGCGGAAGACGAGGATGGCGACAGCGATGACAACGTGCGAGATCAGCAAGAGTGGCTTGCGTCCGAAGCGGCGTGAAAGCGTCGAAGCTCGCGAAAGCGTCATGAGCCCGAGCAGCGCACCGACGGTGACCATGGCAGCCGAGTAGGAGGACGTCGACTTTTGCACCCAGGGCAGCGAGCAGCGGGGCGGATTGGGGAGCTCGGGTGCGGGAGGCAGCTTGGTCGTAGTCACAGCGCCCGCCGCGGTTGGCAGGAAGAGCGTTCGGGCGGCGCCGACCAGCCGGGAACCACGGTGCCCAATGGGCTCATCTCGAATGGTAGGGTCGTAGAGCTCGCACATGATGTAGGTGTACACCTTGAACATGGAAGCCAGAGGCATACCGCTTGCCAAGCTGCCGAGGAGCGTCACCACCGCCATGTGATACGGGCTCGGCCGCCCCGATCGAAAGGCCTGCGACACATCGCGAATGGTCTGAGCCGGCGCAGCAACCTCGGAGCCTGCATCTGTATCGTTGTACGAGTCCTCGGTGCCGAAAGAGACGCCGGAAGCTCTCGAATCCTTTCTTCGGCCTAGTTGCTGCCTCGTCGCGTTTGGAGATGAGGGCCGCAGCGTAGAATGCGCAGCAGCTGGTGACCTTGCAGCGTCTGGCGTTCGAGAGCCTGACATGGCGTCGAGAGTGGCAAGCGCCGTACACGCCTAGCTAGGCACGGAGCGACCAAGCACGTCCGTCGCTGCTTGCTGGAGGCTGCAGCTTGTTCGAAGAGCTGGAGCAGGAGAGAGCGAAGAAGAAGCAAGCAAGCGTCGACGATGACAGGGTAAAGACAAGCCCTTTCGAAGGCGCTGGCCAGGTTCGTGGTGGAAGATCAAGAGTGACAGCTCGAGGAGCGGCTGTTTGTCGAGGCTCAGTCACCTTGTCAAAACGACACAGGGTCATGACCAACCGCGGCTTGAAGCTACGTTACCTGCGACCACCGTGGGATAAGCGAGCTGGATCTGAAATATTTGAGCTCTGCCTGTTGTCATGCGACTGACTGCTTTGGTCGAGTGACATCGCTCTGCAGCCGCTGGCTCTTCGATGCGAAAAGTGGAGCTTTTTTCCAATTTTATCTTTTCGGGCCGATTTTTCGTGAGTCAATTCGGCTCGCAGGACAAGATCGACACGCTCAACGGTCTAACATTCCACGACTTTCAAGCTGGACCCTCAATTTCGAAGTTTGGCAGCGTTGCTCCGATGCACAGACCGCCTCACTCCACAACTTCTGACCATCACACTCGCTACTATCCATTCTCCGCCTCAACGCCATCGCAGTCGACTGGGTTTAGGCTTGCAGCGATCGCTTCAGAGTGTGGCGCTCCAGGAGGCAGGGGTCTACCTTAGTCGCTTCTCGAGGTCGGCACAGGTACCAGCACCACCGCCATGGCGGACCGCGCCAACCCCTCCACAGAGAGGATCACGGTCACCTATGCAGCGTCTCAGGCTCTCCTCGCCGCTCCTCTGACTCCTCATTTCCTACACCTCCTCAATGAGCAGCTTCCACTCCGCAACCTGCATTGGCGTCCCAGTCAGTCCACTCTCGATGCCGTCGCAGCTCGCGCCGCTTCGCAGGGCAAAACTGCCCAGCCATCTTCTTCCGTCGTACCTGGCTCCACAATCCGCACCATACAAACGCTGGATATCGCGCTCAAGCCGCTCACGGATGAGATTCGTCGTATGCGCGGGGATCCTGGCTACTTCGACCAACCAGGCACCGCAGCACTCCTCGACCGTCCCTTTGTTCATCTCTACCTTTTGGTCTGCGAAGACAGCGAACACTACCGTACCACCGTTCGCAATGAGATCCGTTCATGGATCAGCAGTCTCTCCTTCTTCACGGCTAGGCAATCATCATCATCGCAGGATGCATCGTCTGTTGGCACGTCGAGCTTTGCATCCTCTTCAAAGACTTCGCTTGCACTCGGTTCCTTGCGCTCGGCAACCCCACCCGTCCGTTCCGAAACGCCCCCTGCGACGAATTCTGGCGCCAATACGCCCACCACTCAAAGCGGTACTCTCAAGTCGGCTTCCACCAGTACCACAGCGCCTGCAGGGCCCACAGAGCCGGAGTATCTCATCGTCCTCATCACCCCACCAGAGGGCGCTGGCGTTGCTGGGCCTGCCGGCGCAGGTGCCACCGGTGCAGACGCAAAGTCCGGCATGAGTCGCTTCATGAACAAGTCCAAGGGCAACGTTCTCGAAAAGGCCCGTGCCGACTTCGACACGTCCAAAAAGGAGCACGTCGTCCAGCTCTCCCGCTTACCACCCGTTCCCGCAGCACCGCTCAGCCGACCCGGCCTGCACTCGATGGACCCCACCATCTGGGCCGAGCTGCTCACAAAGATGCGCGAAGCCGCCTCTTCCACCTTTACCACCACCGTCGAAGCGCAGGAGCACGAAATCGCCCGTTGCGGCATCACCCGAGGTCAGCAGGGTTGGGACTTCTGCAGCTACTTTCTCGCCAAGGACTCGCTCGCGCGCACACTCGAGGCCGTCGGTCTCAAGGACGATGCCGTCGGCCAGTACGAGGATCTCGAAGTTGTGTTTGCGCAGGCGATGCAGAGCGGGGCGGTGTCGTTCGCACCTATAGGTGGAGACGACGAGAACGACGACTCGCTTCCACTGCTCGATGTGAACAAGAAGCCGTATGCCGAGTTGATACGACGTCGCGAGATCTCGCTCTTTGACTTTCGATGCTACCTGTTCGCACGCAAGGCGGCACTCTTGGGTAAGATGGGCAGGGTCGCAGCCGTGATGCGCGAGGCACCGGTGTTCATCAGCGCCGTAGGACGCATGTTGAGGCGCAACAGGCGACTCGGTAGTCAATTTGTGGAGTCCTGGATCTTCTCGGCTGCGCTTGATGTTGTCGAGCAGTGTCAGGCATGGCTCATTCAACGTGGTGGGCAGTCGGTCACCGCAGCTGACGATCAGCTGAGTCCAGCGTTTCACTCGAACAAGTCCGAGCTGCTCGATGTCGCGAGGCGTCAGCTCGACCGTATGGGTATTGAAGCTGGACATCTTCCCGCATCGGAGCCGTTTGCGTATGCTGTAGCAGGAGATGCATCAGAGACGCCGATATCGACGGTGTCTAGGGAGCGCGATCTACCGCCGCTGCCTAACGGTGCAGATGAGACGGCAATCGACGGTCTTGGTCTAGGTCCAGCGGCGGTCGTCACCGAGAAGCGCGGCTCATCCCGACCCGAGCTTCAGCAAGCCGTCGCGTCCAGGGAACACTTCGATTCGCACTACCTGGCTCTGTGTGAGCGCATCTTGTCGGGATGGAAGGTAGCCTCACGCACGCGCGACGCTCTGCACGTTCGCACCATCATCGCGACTCTGCACTACCTGCGCGGAAAATACGAGATTGCGATGGAGAGTCTGCCCGCGCTCACCGAAGAGTACGCGGGCGCCAAGTTCGCCGTGCTCGAACGCCATGCGTTGGGTATGCAGCTGGAGTGCCATGCAAAGCTCGACAAGCCGAGGGATCGGGCGTGGATAGCAGCTGCGCTGGCTGCGTTGAATGTCAGCGTTCGGGCAACTGGCTCGAGCAGCAATCTCGAGGTGGAAGCATCGAAGTGGACCGACCCCGGGTACCTGTGCGATCAGCTTCGTACGGCGTCCTCGGCGCTGGGCAGAGAGGTACCGATCAGCGGGTTCCCGCTGTTTTCGATAGAAGTACCGAGTTCGTCCGCCAAGTTGGCAGAGACCGAAGACGGATCGCTGCTCGAGGTGGACGTTACGTCGCTGCTACCCTGCAAGCAAGCGGTCGAAGACGTGCGCGTCTGCCTCGTCACAGGTGGTGGGAAGACCTTATGGTTCACGTCGTCCAGGACGGAGATCGGGCCGGGCACGACGAAGGTGGAGCTCTTCTGCCCGCATCCTGCGCACGGTGTGTATACGGTCGATGTGACGCAAATCCGGATCGCAAGGGTGATCTTCCAGTACGAGCACGGGACGGCGTCGGAACCGTTCATCGTGAGGGTGCTGAAGGATGGCTCGGCGCCGAGTGTGGCGGTGGGGCTGCCGCGACGGATCGATCTGGACCGTCGGAGGGAGATTGAGTTGACCGTTAGGTCGGGCAGGAATGACATAGAGGTGGCGGAGGTCAGTGTTACGTCGAATGGTGGGTCTGCGCTCGTCGACTATGAGGAGGCCAAGATGTCCGAGGATGGAATGGTGAGCGGTGCCGCCGTAGTCGGGCATGGAAGTGCCACCGCTTCGTCGGCCTCCATCACGACCCTGCGCAGAGACACCTCTGCGGTCATCCTCCTGCCCTTGCTCCAGCTACCAGACTCCGGTGTGCTCGACGCAATCGTCACGCTGAACTACACTTCAACACCGAACGATTCGCAGCGCCACGCGAGCGCCACGAAGCGCACCCTCAAACTCCCCGTACAGCTCCGCACTGCCCTTCCGCTGGGGGTCAATGTGCAGGACTTCTTCCGCACCTCTTGCCTCCTGTCCAAGTTCACCATATCTACGGGTGGGGGTGGGAGTCTGAGGCTGCAACCTGTGACGCTGCTTCACGACGAAGATGCCAACGGTGAGGGTGGGACGGTGTACAAGATCGATTCTTGTGGGTCGTCGAGGGAGGCGACTGTGACACCGAGGCAGCCTGCGACGTATCTTTTCCGGGTGTCGAAGGGTGAGGCAGGGAGAGTGGAGGGAGGAAAGGGTAGGATGAGGTTGACGGTGCGGTATCGAGGTTTACAGGAGGATGCGATTGAGGCGGTGGGGAGAGCGTTGGATGTTGAGATCGGGAGGGGCGAAAAGAGACGGGGATTGGAGAGTGGTACGGCGAATAGGAGGCTGCTGGACGATGCGCTTGGGACGTATCTGCGGGAACGGTTGGATCTGCCTGCCTTTTCGATCACCGGGCAGGTGAGGACAGGGGCTTTGGATAGGCAGTGGTGGAGCAGGGAGAGGCGGTCGTGGGGCCAGTGCACGTTGACGCTGGACGAGCTGGTTGAACTGCTGAGGGCGACGCTGGATGGTGTTTCGACCGGAGTGCAGGCGGCGGCGACAGAGGAGGAGATTTGGCAGACACTGACGATTCCAGTCGACGTGCCAAGTGTCGACTACGTCAACGCGGTCACACTCAGTCTTAGCTCTGCAAACAAGGTCGTTGCTGGTGTCGAGTCGACTTCGACAGATCCCACTTCGATCATCGTAGGACAGCCGGTCGATCTAGTCATTTCGATCAACACCTCTACCGCGTGGTCAACCTCTCCGCACGACGATGGGGAGACGATGGTGTACGACGTGGTGCCGGACTTTGAAACCTGGTTGGTGGACGGATCGAAGCGAGGGACGTTCCCTGTCAAACACGATCCGCTGTCTTTGGCGGGCAAGAGTGGCACATTCAGTGTGACGCTCACGGTCGTACCGCTGCGGACGGGCAGTCTGGTTCTCCCTTCGGTTCAGGTGAGGCCGATGTCGACGCTAGTGCCGACAAGGATGGGAGAGGAAGGGAGAGTGGCGACGTGCGAGACGTACGTCACGAATGCGGGGCAGAGGGTGGATGTTGTGCCGGCTAGATCGGTCACTGCGTTTTTGGTGCCCATTGAGGGTGCTGCAAGTGGGGCAAGGAGGGATAGCTGGACGAGCAAAGGTGGTGTTGGGATGGCGGGGTTGGACAGGATGCGATCCGTTTGGCAGAGTCAACAGTATCTACACGCTGGGTAGGGGCTTCACCCTCCGATCGTCACAGCTCAAACAATCATACCAGCAGACTCCAGTCACAGACATGGTGAACAAACAAGAAAACTTGTCTTGTCGAATGCAATTCCTCAAACGAGAACTTGAGAGAACGCTCACCAAAACCCATCATCGTCGTCACCGCCACCACCTCCACCCTTGCCCTTACTGCTGTTGACCACCTGCGATCTGTACATGGCCTCGATCTGTTCCGGACTGGTGCTTTCCTCGCTCGTCTTGTCGTCCCTGATCCTGATGAATCTCGGGAACCTCAGACTGATCCCCCTCTGTTCGACCAACCCTTTCGCCGCCGTGTACACGGGACTCAGACTCAGATCCGCCGTCAACACCTCCCACACCACCTTGGCTTCGAAGTACACATCCGGTTTCGCCTCGCCGACGTCGTAATACCCTTTCTTGCCGGAGATCTCCAACTCTTTGAGGGTTTTGTAGTGCGTTTCGAGATCTTGTTCGGTGAAACCGGTTCCGATCTTACAGATAGTCTGGTAGGTTTCGGAATCGGCGTCGTAGCAGGCGAGTAGGAAGGCTCCGTAGACGTTGGTTCGTTTGCCCTTACCGTAGTATCCGCCGATGACGACGAGATCCAGCGAATCTCCCGTTCCAGCCAGATAGTCCTTCTTCAGCTTCAACCAGTTCATCGATCGTCGAGATGGTTCGTACGTCGAATCCGGTCCAGAGAGCATCTTGACCATGAGACCTTCGCATCCTTCCTTGACGGATTTGTCGAGGAACACGGAGATCTCTTCGACCGATTCGCAGTCTTCGGATCGTGCGTAGTCGAACTCGTCTTCCACCGGCGTGAAGTGCTCTTGCAGGAGTGCTCGGCGTTCGGCGAGCGGGAGGGAGAGCAAAGGTTGACCGTTGAGGTAGAGAAGGTCGAACCCGAAGAGTTTGACCTTGATCTTGATGTCCTCGGCTTTGACATCCTTTCGTTTTCGTCGCGATAGCTCTTGGAAGGGAAGCAGTTTGGCTGGTTCCATCACGCCTTCCACGTTGACCTCGGCTTTCTTCCACGCCGCCGCTTCAGCGTCGAGCACGAAGGACTTGACCGAAGGCTTGATGCAGCGAGGGATCTGTTCGACCAAGTCGGGGTATTTGACCGACATGTTTTCGGAGTTGCGCGAAAAGACGGCGAGCTTGCCGTCGGGTAGCAGGTGGACTTGCGCACGTTCTCCATCGTACTTGTATTCGCAGGTGAACGGCTTGCCTTCAAAACGGTCGAGCACTTCGGAGATCGCTTTGGTTGGTTTGGCAAGCATCGGTTTGAGCGGTACTCCGGGGGTGAGCTTGCATTCGGTGCGTAGACCTTCGACTCCTCCTTTCAGCAATGCTGGTATGACGAGATCGTAGGATGGAAGTTCCGAGTAGACGGCTTTGACTACCTCAGTTCCGTCTTCGAGCTGCTTTGCGAGCGATTCTTGGGAAAGCTTGGAGATGTTCTTGCCGAGTTTCGAAATGACGACTGCACGAGCGAGTGATACCAGCACGGAACGTTCGGCGAGACCGATACGAAGTTTGCCCTCCAAACTGCGGATGAGGAACTTCGGTTCTTCGCCCTGACACGAAGCAAGCAGCTTCTTGATCATGCCGATCTTTCGATCTTGCGACTTGTTGCCGCTGACTACGGCGATCTCCTTGAGCTGCTTGAACACCTGAGGCACCTTTAAGCTCGAGACTTTGAACATGGTCGGTTGATTCTTCTTCGAATTGAGCGCGACAAGACCCAAATCACCCTGCGCTTCGAGATCCTTCTTGATGCGGGCTACTTCACGACCTGTCGATTGGGCGATAGCTTTGATGAGCAGCGATTCTCCGATTCCCAACTCCAACCCTTCGTAGTCGGGACAGAGGCGATTGATGCAGAGGTATACCACCTGGAGCAAGTTGTCGGGAGACCTCTTGATGACGCGAACGAGGAATTGGGTGAGGATCTCGGTGATCTCGAGTCGTTTCGTCGTGGCTTGGATGTCGGCGAAGGTGGATGCGAGAGCAGAGTAGGGGACGGCTTCACCTTCCTTCCATGCGACTTTGCCTTCGTTGACTGCGGATGTTTTCTGGAAGATGGCGGCGAGCTTTTTCGCTCCCTTCTGTTCTTCCTCGGCGATGGCTTCTTCTTCGTGGTCAGAAGAGACGTCGTCAGGGATGTGCTCGCTGTCGGCATCGGATTCGCTGTCGGTATGATCATCGGCGATGGAGATGGCGCCTTTGTTGGCCACGGCACTAGGTTTTGGTGGAGGCTTGGAGAAGATCGAGGCTACTTTGCTGGAAGATGCAGGAGCGGAGGTAGATTCCTTCTTGACGGGTGCTGATGCTGGCGCTGAGCTCAGCACAGGCTCTTCGTCATCTTCGTCATCCGACTCGACGATCCGGCGTTTCTTTCGTTGTGGCGCTGCTGTGTCCGGAGCAGCGGCGCTGCTCGTACCATTGCCGTTGGAGGCTTCCCCTTTTGTTGAAGAAGTAGAGGCTGTCAGCTCAGCCTCTTCGCCTTTTGTTTCAAGCTCCTTCGACGCTGGCTTTGGCGGCTTGGGAGCGAAAGCAGACTTGATATCTTGCTGGCGAGGCTTCTGCGCGGCTGATCCGTTGCCATTTGCGCTGCTACCCCCGCCGAAGAATTTGGCGAGCTTCGGCTGTTCCGTCATCGAGGCTGCTCGCTGTTTGCTGACCGCTGTCGGATTCGACCCGATCAATCGGAATGCGAGTGTTGTGACGATGTTGGTGCGCTGCTGGAAGGTTTGTGTCGGGGATGAGGCCGATTTCTCAGCTCAAGCAGCTCGGTGGGGAATGTGAAATCAGCCGTCTGTCAGCAAAATGAGGCTTCGCGTGCGCCAAACCAACACTCGGATCGCGCGGTACCAAAGCTCAGGCGCGTCCATTTACGCCATGCCTCCGCAGAAAGTCGCGCCTCGCCCTCACAAAAATCGGCGCAGACTTGGCTGAGCTAGGAAGGCCTAACAGACTGCTTTTATCTCTCTATTTAGACCTACTCGCAAAGCGGCGTGACGAAGTTGACACTTGTGTTTGTCGCCGAGGCTGCGGACATGGTGACCAACAATGGCGCTCAGGTAGTTATAGCTCGCGCCTTGCGCCATGATCTGTCTGTCGATATTTCAGTAGAAAGCGAAATTTTACGGGACTAAGCGCTGTGGGACTCTCCCGGGTTCTCCTTGGTTGCTTCGTCTTGCTGGTGGCCGGTCAGCGCCTGTTGAGCGGTACGAGCTTCATATTGAGCCTTGTGGAGATCGCACACTCCCCACCGCATGCACCAAGGAGGGTATCGACACTCAATACAGTCCGAACCAGTGCAGATCCTCCTCAGCTCCTCGCAACGGCATTCAGAACTTGACGGAGCAAGTGAAGCGGCACATCCATTCTCTGGGTATCGGCCTTCTCGCATGACTTCCTCGACAGTCTCGGTGTCGTTTCGAGGCACAATGCGATAATTGTTGCGATTGAGGTCAGACTTGCATAGTCCAAGCCCGCAGTAGGCGTAGCTTGGAATCCCGTGGAGCTTCCAAGTGAAGTCGCCATGAGGCCCGGTTCCTTCTGCGTTTGCCGTATCCAGAAAAATCTTTAGATCTTCGCCTTCTTCTGGAGGAGCAGAGCTGAGCGGCACGAAGCCAATCAATTTGAAGACTTCTGGGTGTGGGTACGTCTCGAAAAGGCTGTGGTTGTGCGAAACATTGTGTCCCTGGTAGCCTCTGATAAAACGCAGCGGAACGAGGTCGTGACCATCATGGCAACTTGAGACCAGGACTGCGTCAAAGGAGGTGGGACGAAAGATTCGATGGCTGGGAAGTCCACGTAGAAATCGTGAGGAAAGTAGGGAGGAACCCAATGTGACTAAAGTCTGCGACTCAGATTGGGCCCTCAGCCATTTCTTTCCCACCGTTCGGCGAATTGTACCCACTAGCAACAAGTCACAGCCCTAGCTGTCGATATCATCGAGCTTCGACAAAGTATTCTTTGCACTGACTCGGATCAGAAAGTCTTCATTTTGCCGGAGGGTGTGCTGCGCTCGCCCCACAGGCGATCTGGTGGAACCCCTTTTGTTTCATCGAAGTCGCCTGTGCGCCCGCTTCATCTCCGATGTTCATCTCCTCACAGCACCATCTCAGCTTGTCACCACATCACAACTAATCTTGTTCGAATCTGAGACTCGCACGGCAGCTCAATTGTGCTTCTTTCGTCGTAAGCATGGTCACATCCAGCCATCCTCGCGTCTCTGTTTTGGGGCCGGAAATGATTCGCCTCTTTCCATGGCTGCATGGCGGAAAGACACGCCACTGGGTGGGTCATGAAACGGCACTGGCGGCTAGAACAGACTCTCGGAGGTCGTCTCGGCATCGGTGACCAGCCGTTCCGCATTCTAAAATCTGAGGTTCATCCCTAAGCGTTATTTGACGGTCGTTCTGTATTCCACCGCCACCCAGTCCATGCACGTTTTGGTGACGTCGGGCCAGCCGTTTCCGTCAACCGGTGAAGTGGTTCGATGGCCGGGCGGTTCGGGTCTGCAGACGCGTTTTTTTCGCTCGGTTACCAGGTGCCGAGCCGTCTTGCCGCTGTGGGCCCTTCGTTGGCACCAGGCGGCCTCAGCCTGATCGATGAGGCTCTACTTATCTCGGGCTTCAATGCCGATTTCTGAATGTAGGTTGAGACAGAGCGAAGCTATATCAAGTCAAGGGCGGATCCCTTTTCCCGTGTCAGAATCGAACGAGCGAAGTGACATCTCTCAGTGCCAGCCTGCTTTCTATCATCCTTTTCAGCAACCCACTTCATACATGATCTCGCAGTCTATTATCGCTATCTGTGCAGTCTTGGTGTCATGCGTCGTATCCGTATCCACAAACGCGACTAATGTCGTCGACAACCATCGTCTGTTTTCGGGAAGAATTCCACATCCCCAGCTCTTCGGTATTTCGGGATATGTTGCCTCGACCACGGTTGGCGCTGGAGGTGGTGAAGGTCTCAAGATCTTTCCCGATCTAGCCAACGCCGAAGGCACTGGCTCACATGTCGACTGGACTTGGAGGCTTCACGGCATCCCCTCGTACCTATACACCGAGCACAATTTAAGCTCGGCAGATCTCGAGCGCAACAGCTACCGTATCGTTCAGGACAAAGCTCCGGACAGCGACTCGGACGCTCGGCCTTCGTACACGGTGGTTCTCGCCTCAGCTTCGACTGTCACGCTCGACAAACGGACCGATTGTCTGGTCCGCGATACTCCACCGGCTTCCTGTCAACTCGGCAGTCCGATGTAATTTCAACCACGCCGCCACACTGGAGGATTGCCAATACCTTTTCTACCAAATGAGGGATAACCTCTGCATCCCCTTCGATGGAGCAGGTCGCGTCATCCAAACCTTTCGCTCGTGCGGCATCGTCGCACAGGCGAACGGAAGCATCTTGACTTGCGCCAAACCCGCAGACATGGCTAGACTTGCCCTGCCCATCATCGATCAATGCTGGCGCCGCTATGGTGACGGCCCGTGCACCAACTGGGCGAGCGGCGTGACCGACAGCAGCGCATACATCCCCAAGACGTGCGTGTGCAACAACAATAGCGTCAGGGCCTGCTAGGCGACACGATTCGTCAAAACAGCTTGGCTGTTTACTGTACTCCGCATTAGCGTTCCGAGCTCCATTCGTCAAGTCTTGCGAATGTTTGACTGCCACAGCTGCGAAACTTGTCGACGACCTTATGTCGACCTCCATCGCATGATACAACATGGATATCGATGACATTTTTTTGTTTGTATATATATGCATATGCTAGAAACACTAACAACAAGGCACTATGGCGGAGTGGTTATCGCGTAGCACTCGAACTCTTCACTTGCAGATCGAGCAACACTCAAACAATATGCTATTCCCCCTGGGAGCGCAGGTTCAAATCCTGCTGGTGTCGTTTTTTTTCAATCCGATCCGGCATTGCTTTTTTTGACCCTGTTTTGTTTGACTTTTTGGAGGAAATTCCTAGAGTGGAACTGGCGAAGTGCAGTTAATATTATAGAATTGTAGACGGAAACAAGGGTCCCATGGTCTTCTCGCTTGTCAGCAGCGGTCTACAGAGCTCCACCCATCCGCATCTGATCTTTCTCGACAAGGTTTTGATCGCTGCCGATGCTCCTTGGTGCTGGTCACGAAGAATGACGAGAGCACAGCAGCGTCTTGACATATGAATTAAGATACATGATCGTAGAAATCGCGACTTGGAGAGGTGAGTGCGGAAGAGATACACAAAAAGGAAGAGGGAGGGGCCAAGTCTGAATGGGGGGGG
>NW_012133840.1:1005930-1015093 GCF_000403515.1 Pseudozyma hubeiensis SY62
TGGACGGACGGAACGAAAGAAGCGGCAGCAGAGCGCAGCAGCTTGCAGCGTGTGCAGAGAGTGAGAAGAGGCAAGCGGAAAGAGAAAAAAAGAGTTGGCTCGAGCAGCAGCCAGCCGCAAAGACACGCGCGTGGTCCACCGGCACTATAGCCGAGTCTCGTTGACTGACTGACTGACTGACCGAGCCACCAAGCGAGCATCAGCAGGAGCAGCAGTCAGGAAGCGCATTCCCAATTTTGCATCAACGTTGGCAGCGTGTCTCCGTCTCTGTCAGTCTGTCAGTCTGCCTGTCTGTCTGCTGCTTTCGGTCGCTGTCGCACTTTCTCCGACAGCTTTCATCTCGAAGAGTGTTGCGCATCCTTCTGCCAAAGCTTAATCGCAAGCTCTGCATGCCGCATCCCTCTCACCTTCCTGCTCTACCATCACCCTTGTCGCTCATACCTCGAAAGCCATTCGGACTGCGTGAGCATCGCGCCCTACGGCCTACAGTATAGCGTCGTTGCCGGCCGTTCACTGCACCCAGCACGCCGATCTGGTCAAACCCCCACTCGCCTGCAGCCGTCTGCATCCACCCTCACAAGCTTGCATTCGGGCGTCACAACCTCGCACAATCATCCAAGCGCTTCATCACCTGTCTTGCAGCAGATCCGTAACAAAGGGCAGGACGCACAAACGCTCATCGCGCGTTCCGACTGCCAAGCCGACTACATCCAATCACGTACCGTTCTACTAATGTTGGTTCGCAACATCGTCTGATCCCAGCTCTTCCGGATCACACTGGAAACGCTCAGCCCCTCGACCCTACGTCGCGTTTCTCTCCGCCCTTGGCTACAGGACGCCTGGCATCCGCGCGTCTGTGCCCGTGCCGACAGCGTACGAGCGAACAGAAAGGGGTCGGATACTGGAGCTCATCAGTGTCTTACAACTTGATTGCACCACACCTCGATTCAAGCTCCTATTTACCTGACCCTCGAGATAATATCAGAAAGCACATCGCTTGCTGCGACATGCATCCTCGCCAGCCCAGCGGTCCCGGTTCCACCGACGCGATGGAGATCTACGATCGTCTTCACACACCTAAATACGAGCTCGAAATGTCCGACGCCACTGTCGGCGCAGTGCCATCCATCCCCGGCGCCGCCGACCCACATCAGCAGCTCATCAGCGTTCCGGAGGACTCGCAACTCGACACGCAGCACCTCGCATCCACAACCCCTTCTCCTCTCGCCAGCTCGTCACAAGCTGCCACACACGAGAGTCCGAGCTCACGGCGTCTCGACAAGCTTGCTACCTCGTCATATGGTCTCGTTCAACCAGGTGGTCGCCCCGATCCATCTTCGCGCCGCAATTCCGACATCTCGAAACCGCTTCCCGGTCTACCACCTGCCCCGACTAACGCAGAACAAACCTTCCTACCGGCAACAGCCAATGGCGGCGGTACTGCCTCGGCCTCGCCCCTTCCTTCTTCGGCTATGGCCAGCTCCGTGGATCCTCGCGCATCAGCGGTAGACAACATGCCACCACAGCATATTCCACGGCCACTCGACGGCTCGAGCGCATTCTCAGCTGCACGTACACCCCCCAAACAGACCTTGCACGGCGCTATCCCCCCTAGCGTAGAACCACTTCACATGCCCCAATCCATCTCGGTCGGCCCTTTCTCCCCACCCGAATCCGATCCGCACCGCTCCATGATCGACAGCAACCGCAGCAGCATCGACGATATCCGCCGCAACCATGCTGCCAGAGCCGCCAAGCGTCAATCGCACAACCCATCTCCCGTCGACCCGCATCTCAGCAACGGTCTCGTTGCGGACCCTGCTCTCACACCCATCCGCGCACACACCCAGTACCAGAGCGAAGCCGCATCCTCTCCCGACTCAACACAACGTCATCGAAGAGGCACGGCATCCGAACCGCCTCGCCCTGTCAGCGTCCTCGAGACACGCGCCGCGCAGATCGAAGCCATTCAACGTCGTCAGCAAGGCTCACGCATCGACGATGGCAGCAGCGACACCTTTGACGCCACAGACACCTTGGGCTCTTCCCGCGACACTCACGTCGATCGCACCTCGCAGCAGCATTTGCACCTTCGTGCTGCTCGAGAGCAAGAGCTCGAGCGGGAACGTCTGCAACAGCAACAACAGCAGCAGCAGCAGCTTCGAGAGCAACAACGCGAGAAGGAGCAGCAGCGTCAGCGTGAGCGCGAAAAGCTCAAGGAGAGGGAACGCGAAAAGGAACGCGAGCGTGAGAGGGAAAAGGAGCGCGGCGACCGAGACCGCGATCGCGATCGCGAACGACGCAGTCGACGCCTGCTAGGCGACTACGCCTTGGGCAAGACCCTCGGCGCCGGAAGCATGGGAAAAGTCAAGCTTGGCGTCAAGATGGGCAACGGCGAAAAGGTCGCCATTAAGATCATTCCCAGACACACCTCTATGGCTGCAGCTCAATCACCGCGCGCCACCGTCGACGAGAATGGCAAGCCTCAGCCGCCACCACCGCCGCCCACCGCCTCCTTCCTTGCCAAAGCAGCCGCCAAGGACCAGTCCAAGGAGATCCGTACCATCCGCGAAGGCTCGCTCCAGATTCTGCTTCATCATCCGTACGTCTGCGGCATGCGCGAGATGATGATCCACACCAATCACTACTACATGGTCTTTGAATACGTCAACGGCGGTCAGATGCTCGACTACATCATCAGTCACGGCCGCCTTCGAGAGCGAAGCGCGCGCAAGTTTGCCCGCCAGATCGGCAGCGCCCTCGAGTACTGTCATCGCAACAGCATCGTCCATCGTGATCTCAAGATTGAGAACATCCTCATCTCCAAGACCGGTAACATCAAGATCATCGACTTTGGACTCAGCAACCTCTTTTCACCTCACTCGCACCTCTCCACCTTTTGCGGATCGCTCTACTTTGCGGCGCCCGAGCTGCTCAACGCAAAGGTCTATACCGGCCCCGAAGTAGACGTCTGGTCGTTCGGTATTGTGCTGTACGTGCTTGTGTGCGGCAAGGTACCTTTCGACGACCAGAGCATGCCTGCACTGCATGCCAAGATCAAGCGTGGACAGGTCGAATACCCTGCTTGGCTCAGCGGCGAGTGCAAGCATCTCCTCTCGCGGATGCTGGTCACCAATCCTGCCAATCGCGCCACACTTGCCGAAGTTTTGGCGCACCCTTGGATGGTGAAAGGCTATGACGGTGTGCCTGATCCTCACCTGCCTGATCGCACACCGCTTCGTCCGCACAACATTGATCAGGAGGTGGTCAAGGGCATGACCGGTTTCGAGTTCGGAACTCCCGAAGCCATCACCGCCAAGCTGATGGAGGTGCTCACCAGCGAAGCCTATCAGGCCTCACTGCATAATTGGGAGCTCAAGAATCTGCCCGCCAGCCTTGCAGGCCTCAGCACCGTCGGCAGCAGTGGCTCATCGCTCGACTCGAACGGCCTGCAAAGGCCATCGACGCGCGGCAGTATCTCTGCCGCCAGTGGCTCTGACACGGTCAAGTCCAAGACAGGCTCACGGCGCTTCTCAGGCATCGATTTCTATAGGAAGAAGCTCACCACCAACCCGCTCGCGGCTGCGTTTGGCGGCAAAGACGACTCGATGGCCTCCGCCAACGGAGGCTCCAATGGACTTGGCTCAGGTACAGGTCTGATGCCATTCGGCAAGGAGCCTTTGGACCCAACACGTGGCTTCCACCCACTTATCTCGATCTACTTTCTCGTCAAGGAGAAGATGGATCGTGAGCGACTGTATGGCCACTCGTTCTTCGCCTCGTCCAATCTCTCGCTCAACGGTCCTCCTGTTGCGTCTGCAGGTGCAGGTTCGGGTGCAGGCACAGGCGCAAGAGCCGCTGCGGCCGGAGCCATGCCTACTGCTGCCGACATTCCACAGGAAGCGCTTCGCGTGCCCGAGGCGCCGCACGTATCCCACCGTGCGTACGATCCTTCTCGCCAGGAAGCAGCGCTGGCCGCGCCTACACCTCCTCGTCCAGTCGCGGCGGCCGGTTCGATGTCTGCGTCGCCCACGCCCGTGTTCGAGTCGCGCGAAAAGTCGAGACCTACGGGTATCATGGCTGGACCACCTCGTGCTCGCGCCAACGCAGACGAGATGGAAGCCGCGCTGCGCGAAAAAGGCCTGCCGTCGCCGATCGACGCAGGCTTCGCCCCGAGCATCGGCGGGGTGGTCCCCGTTCCAGCAGCCAGCACTGTCGGCAAGCGACAGTCATTCTCAGCAATGGCACCGAACGCCGAGGTCGTCGCGCCTCAGAATCATCGTCATTCCATGATGGTGCCGGACACTTCGATGGCGATGGCCAACAATCACAAGAGGAGCGTCAGCCTGACAGCGCGTCGTCCCTCTGGTGCAGCTTTGGCCGGTCGAGCGCCCAATGCTGCCATCGCGGAAGATGGGGTGCCGGACGCTGCCCGCGCCGACACGAGGAGGATGTCGACCATGTCTCCGACTCGCGCAGACAAGCGAGCGTCGTACATTGCTACGCCTTTCAAATCGGAAGCAGGACCCGCAGAGCCGTCGTCAGTTCCAGCATCGGGCGCCTCGAACAACAACAGCACTTCGTTGGGCTATGGAGCGACGTTGGCTCGCCGCTTCAGCTCGTTCATGGGTCGATCGCCGTCTCAGCCTCTGGACGCCGAGGCTAGAGAGCGAAAGAAGCAGAGTAGGATGAGCATGCCGATGGGCGGTATGCCGCAGCAGCAGCAGCCGCAGCAGCGTCGAGGTAGCGCGCGCATGCCTCTCAGCGAGGTGGATGAGGCCGACAACGGCACGGACGTCGATCCATACGACTACGACGATGCAGAAGAGAACCTCGCCATGCACGATGACGATGTACCTCTCAGCAGCGGCACCACGGTGCGCCGTTCAGGAACGTTGGGCGACATGCCGCCTTCGCGAGCCAACACGCGCGTGCGCGAAACCTCGATGGGCGCTGTGTCTGTAGGTCGCGCTGCCGGGTTGTCGATGTCGCCCAAGTCTTCGGCTGCTGCCAAGTCGAGCGGACGACCGAGCACCGGCATGTCGATGTCGACGAGCGCGCCGCTCAACATGTTCGAGGCCGCGGGAGCGTCCGGGCGGAAGGACGACTCGGCTGCGCAGCACATCAGCCCGAGCAATTCTGGAAGCGGATGGATGGGCCCCACCACACCTGGGCAGGCGGAGGTTCTTCCAACCCTCACCACTCGTCGACGATTCGGAGGATTCGGCGGATCGGGTGAGCAGCAGAATGGCGTATCGGCTAGCGAGGGTGGGTCGAAGCCCATCTTCCTGAAAGGACTGTTCAGTGTGCAGACGACTTCGACCAAGCCGCGCACTGTAATCCACGCTTCGTTGGTCAAGGTGCTGGACCGGATCGGGATCCAGTATCGAGAGCTTCGCGGTGGATACGAGTGCGTGCATCTGCCGAGTCTGGACTTTTCGGGCTCGGACTCGATGGGCAGAGGCAACGCTCGAATCCCGCTTGACACGATGGCGGCAGCGGCGGCGGCGGAGGCCGAGGTAGCAGGTGATCCTTCTCCCACTTCGGAAGACCATGGACGTCAACCGAAACGCAAGCCGAGTCGACTGTCGTTTGTGGCGGGAAAGAGCAAGGACAAGGATCGTGCCAACCGCAGGGAGGGATCTGTAGCGGACAGCATCGGTGCGATCGTTGGAGCAGGAGGCACAGTGCGAAGTCGAACGCCGTCATTGACCAGCAGCGCCGCCTTTGCCAATGCGGAATCGACGACATCTCCGACGCTTCCGCCCAAGACGCCGTCGAAACCGTCGCTGTTGACCATGTCGCCGAGACAGCGTGCCGATTCAATGGGCGCTGCTTCGGTGCTGGGCCCATCTGGATCGCGCGATTCGAACCTAATGCTCGACACGGCTGTTGCTGCTGGGCAGGGTGTCGACGCAGCTACGCTCTCGCCGGGAGGCGGGATGGTGGCTGCCAGGACGATGAACGCCTCGCAAGCGACCGAGTTGGCAGTACGCTTCGAGATCTTTGTCGTCAAAGTTCCGCTGTTGCTGGGTGTCAATGGATTGCAGTTTAGGCGGGTGGGTGGAAATCCTTGGCAGTATCAGATGTTGGCGAAGCGTATTCTGCAGGAGCTCAAGCTTTGAACGAGACCTGGTTGGGATGTCTCGAGCTTTTCGAGGGATGGAATGTCTCTAGCCTTTTGTCGTGTTTGCATTGCAAAACAGTCGTATGATGTACTTGGTGAACGTAGTGAAAGTGTGTGGTGTGGATGTGAGTTTTGATGAGGAAGACCGCGCGGTGAATAAACCGGATAAGGGGATTTTGTGTGGGGAATTTGGTGAGAGGCGGTGCTCGAGCTAGGCTGCAGGTGCGCAGCGGATTGCGGCGATTTCCGGGGTTCCTCGGCTGTGTGACTCGTGGTATCATGTTGTTCCGTCTTGACCATCATCTAGCTAGGCACGAGCAGATTGGAGCCTCGATCATTCCAGAACAAACATCACAGGTAACAAGCGTCGGACCTTTCTCGAACAAGAGTCGCAATCGAAAGCCCCAGGTGGCGCTGGGTCACATGTCACGAGCAACACACTTCAGAACGTCCTAGCGAGGAATTTCCGACAACGAGCCGGTCAGGGACCCGCATCACGCAGTCCAGCACAGCGACCGCAGCGAAGGCACATATCTGTCATGCTGCCACGCATAGCTGGCAAGCATGGGCGCGCCGCCTCAGGCCTTTCTGGAAAGACTGTTCGGACACCAGCCTTGACAGGCTCAGTACGAAGTGCGTCCTTATACACACCAACGCACCGCCCTCCACCACCCGCATCGATATCCACAACAACCTCGCCGCGAACCTTCCCATGGCACCATCCCCCTATCGCACCGACAGCAGCACAACTCCATCAGACCCGCAGCTCGTCCTCCTCGTCCTCCTCTAGCGCCCACACGCGCGGTTCCTACCACTCTCCCACCTCGTCCACCCAAACCCTCCTCACCGACATCCCCACCATCAGCCCGCGCTCTTTAGTCAAACACCTCGATTCGTACGTTGTCGGACAGACCCGCGCCAAAAAGGTGCTCGCCGTCGGGGTGTGGAACCACTACCTGCGGGTGGCGAGCAACCAACGTATGCGCGAGGAAGCCGAACATCACCAGCAGCAGCAGCAAGAAGAACTGAAAGAAGAAGAAGAACCAGTAAAAGATGTGGAGATGCAGGTGATGCAAGGTGCCGGATTGTCGGAGGGCACTTCGCGGACGTTGAGGTTGGGCAAGTACGCGGATGAAACGGCGGCGGTGAAGGAGGGGTGGAGATCGCAACGGAGGATCGAGCAGGAGAGGGAGGCGGAGCGCGTGAGGGATCCGCACGGCGAAGCAACGAGGAGCTTGATGTTCGGGAGGGGCGAGAGGGAGTGGTTGGTCAACGCCGGTGGTTCGGCGGCGATCGTGGAGGACAACGGGGAAGCAGCTGCTCAACAGCAAGCTGGGATCGCGCCCAAATTCGGTGACGATCTGATCGGCGGCAAGAGGGTTTCCGCAAAGACGCCGGCGGAAGAAGCGGCGTCGCAGTTGGAACAGCAGAGGAAATGGTCTTCGAAAGGGGAAGAGAGTGCGCTGGCGGAAGCTGCGAGTAGACTGCACGATGCTGTGTTGGCGGATTACACGCCGGGAAGTGGGAGGGAGGAGGAAAAGGCGGCGAAGATCGGTGTTTTGGGGGCAGACGAGGAGGCGCCGCTGTACTTCTCGAGCAATACCGTTCGGGGTGCACGGAAGACGAGCGGTAGGGTAGCGGCGGATGAGGTGACGGAGAAAAAGTGGGAGTCGCCACAGGAACGAGCGGCCCACGCAGCTGGGTTGGCAGAGGAGCGAACGCGGAGGGCCTTACGCATCGCGAAAGAACGACTCTCGTCAATCAGCAGCACCAGCGATAGCCCCGCTTCCACACCACCAACCCCCGCCGCTTCACCCGCAGCCTCTCTCAACCCGTCCTTCCTCTCCTCCACGCCCGGCACACTACCCTTCTTCGAAAAATCCAACATCCTCCTCCTCGGACCCTCCGGATCCGGCAAAACGCTACTCCTTCGCACCCTCGCCCAGGCGCTCGATGTACCCTTCGTGCACGTCGACGCTACGCCGCTGACCATGGCGGGATACATGGGGGAGGACGTCGAGTCGATCATACAGAGGTTGCTGGTGGAAGCCGGGTGGGATGTGGAGCGCGCGCAGAGGGGGATTGTGTGCATTGACGAGATTGATAAACTGAGGAAGACGGGGAAGGGAGCGAGTGGGACGGGGGGGAAGGATGTGGGTGGGGAGGGGGTGCAGCAGGCGTTGTTGAGGATGTTGGAGGGGACGACGATACAGGTTGCCAACAAGGGTGGGGCGACAGCGGCGGCAGCGGGCATGGGGGGTGGGAGTGGAACGGTGGCGACGGCGACGGCGACGAGCAAGGCGGCCAAGACGATGCCGGCGGGGAACGCGGATGCGAACGGTGCTGCTGATGGTGCCAGCAGCCTTGGCCCGTGGTACAACCATCGTCGAGCACGAACAGACTCCTCAGCGGGGAAATGGACTTCGACGACCACGCAGTCGTCCAACCAACCGAGCAGCTTCAACGTCGACACGAGCTCCATCCTCTTCGTCCTCTCCGGCGCCTTTGTCGGCATCGAAGATGTCATCCGCACCCGCCTCCAACCTCCTCCCCCTCCCCCCTCCGTCACCGGCAACACGCCTTCTCCACCACCAGCAGCAGCTAACGACAACCCCTCATGGCAGCTGACGCAAACCGACCTGCTATCACGACTCGAACCCACCGATCTCGAATCATACGGTATGATTCCGGAATTTATCGGTCGGGTACCCGTCTCGGTCGTGCTCAACCCGCTGACGCACCAGGACCTCGTCCGAGTCATGACCGAGCCGCGCAACTCGCTGGTGGACCAGTACACGAGTCTGTTCAAGCTCAACGGGATCGAGCTGCACATCTCGGCGGGGGCGGTGGAGGCGGTTGTGGATCGAGCGATGGGCACCAGCCCGGCTGGACAGGGCAAAAGTGGAGGAGGAGGGGCGAGGAGTTTGCGGCGCATCATGGAGGAGGTGTTGCTGGATGCGTTTTACGAGAGTTACGGGAGCAGCAGTGTCAAGTACATCCTGGTGGATGGGGAGGGGGTGAGGGAGGGGAGGGTGG
>NW_012133841.1:0-43139 GCF_000403515.1 Pseudozyma hubeiensis SY62
TAACCCTAACCCTAACCCTAACCCTAACCCTAACCCTAACCCTAACCCTAACCCTGACCATCCTCCTGCTCACTACAAATTTCAACTTTTTTTGAAGCAGACCGTCCCTCAGGTGAATACAGACACGTCTCAGGCTTGTATTTCTTTTTGTATTTCACACCGCGTCCAAGCAACCACCCCAATGACTACCTTGAATGGAACCCTAACCCTAAGCTTCCGTGGAGAATTCTGTGGAGAGATGGCGTGGCCATGGTGACGACACGCCTGTACCCACGTTGGCCAGATATTTGCCGAAAATGGCAAATTGGTTGGGCTCCTCCAGATGCTGAACTTGCAGCAAAGTCTTTTGCGGTGCAAGCATTAGCTTCCCACAGCTCAGCATAAGATCTTGTAGACTTCGCTCACGTCTTCGAGAGCACGGCAGACAATGATACTACGCCGCTTACTGAAAGAAGGTCAAGTATACGTTCAAAAGCTATGATGTTGTGCAGCAATATTTAACGCATTCTTTTTGCCGGTTTCCTCGAGACGTCGTTACGTTGGCTGAATCCTTCTTGGACTTTGCTGCGATGCTCAGGTGACCCTGACCATACCAGTAGCGCACGTTTCGACCAAGATCGTCTGATCATCGTGATATCATTTGCTGCCCGCAAAATGTTCGCTGTTGATCTGCCTCACAATCTTCGAGGGGACGAGCTCCGACTGGTCATGAGCTGGCTATGATCTTGGGCCGTTGCTTCGAGGGCTCTGAGATGAATTTTTTAAGAGCAAATGTCAGAAGTTGGTTTAACACCCATGAAAATTTGGAACAGCGCACGCGCCACTTCTTCTCGTTCGAAACGGCTTATCGTTGTCGCAGGCATCAATTTCTCCATCGTACCCGTTCTTTGTCTGCAGACCGAGTTGAAAACCATTTCAGGTTGCGACCTTGAGCTCAAGCGGTTGAGCCGAAGCGTGTGACTGTTCCGGAACTGGCGATAGCTCGATAGGAGAGTGTGCAGTGCAAAGTCACTGTAAAGCGCAGGAGCCGCATGAATCTTTTCGGCCGTTAGCTTGTCGGTCGTTGTTCAATTCTGCGCATGATGCCGTTCGGTTAAGTTGTTCACATGAGCTCGGCTTCAATCCGAAGTCAGCTTGCCGGCAGGTTTGTGCCGACGCTTACAGTTTGCGGTCTTTATGGATGCAGCGCTGATCGTGCACATGAAGCCAACAACTGTGCCCTTGTTCATCAACATCATTCCACTGACGGTCAGAACGACGAGGCAAGAGTGAATGTCTGCTCGTCAATTGGTTCCGCATAGCATCGTTACATGATGGACAGAACTGACGAGACACAGGGAATTATCTATTCGGCAACTGGTATCGCATAGATCAAAGCTCATGGCGCGACGCTTGAGAGCTAGCAGTCGCCAGTGTGCAGGCAAAGAGGAGCCCTAATATGATCATTACCAAAACACTTAAATACGGGCACGTTCTCGCGTGTGCAGCGCGAAAGCCATACCTCGTTGACCCCTTGATAAACATTGAGGACACCACCGTCATTCCCTGGCAGGCTACAACTGCATTCAACACTCCACGGAAGGCCCTGACGTCTAGCGCGTACAGTCAACATAAGGGCTACTTTGGGTGCATCCACATCGGACCTCATCACCTTGACTTTCTATCCGAATGATACCAGAGGAGACTTCGGAGTTCAACACGGTCGCAAGAGTGGGTCCGAACAGCTTTACCGAAGGTCATATCGTCAACCTGTTCATCTACGAAACGAACTCCAGCGTAGGCGGGGAAAAGTATCTAGCGCTCCTCCGTTTCCATTTCCATGGCTCAAATGCTGCGCAAAACGATTATATCAATGGTTTCATTGCTTATCTGCACGACCGTTGCAGTTCTGGCGCAAACCACCATGACACAGAACACCACGGATATTACGCAGATTACTCAGCCGAACATCGACAGCGCTGGTCTGGACTGCCGCAGGGGGCAGTCGGGGAACGAGTCCTCGGTTGTGATCTTCGAGGATCATTCCCAAGAGGAGGATCTTCCACCTGGGATCCTGCCTTACAACAGATCAGGCTCGCCATTGACCGGCCTGTTCCATAAACGTCTTCAGAACTGTGGCGGAGCTTCAGGCCATGTTGTTCGGCCTAATCGTGACATCGGCAACTGCTTAGTGAGTAACTGGAAGGGCACACGAAGCCAACACAACTGTCCGGGAAAGTACTATCTGGCTTGTAAGATCAAAGGTGGCTACTGTGGACAGATCCACTATTTCTGCGGGCATTTGACCGCATCAGCAGAGAATTTTGTGCTTTGTGGTGAAAAGGCAGAGATCAAACCAGAACAAGAATGCAACGTAGAATACAGCGTTGATCGTCTGACGTTGCAATGCCCGAATCTTATTTCAAATCATACTCTGCACTCCGATAGACCATGGTCGAAGTGATTGTAGCGTCCCAGGCTCACGCCCTTCAGACTTGAAGTCCGTGGGGGATCACTTTCCAGCCAAGAAGTCGAATTGAACCGTACGGCAGCGACCATCCCTAGTGACAAGCCCAGGTTGCAAGGATGCCGAAAGTGCCTTGATCTCTACTTGTGTTTATGAACATTGCGAGACATCTGTTTCCTTGAACGTTGACGTGGATGCGACCGCAATGGTACGCATCGCGAATGTGACCTTCCCCTTGAGCAATGGCACATAATTATCAGATCCAGGAAGCCACTGAGCGCTCTCTAGAAAGACTCTCCTCATGTTCCTTGACCCTCTTGAGGTTGAAACGTCGGTTGTTGAGCTTGTTGCCATCCCCGTGTACGGCCCCTATAGTGAGAGCGAGGTTCCACCACAACGTGATGCAGATACATATGGCGCCATATATAGCCGCCCTCCATCAAGACAGCGATCTCCTTGCCTAGGCGGTTGTTGCAGGCATTCTCGTCAACAAGGACGTATTCTTCATGGACCGCGGGAAGGGCTGCAACGCCAGCGACGCGCACATTGTGAAGGGCCGGAGATGTGTCACAGTCGGTTCTGTGATGTTGCGATCGCGGAAGCTGGTTAGCTGAGGGAATTTCGAGGGGGTACAAGTGGCGTTGGCGAAGGCTGGCGGTGCAAGGGAGAAGAGGCCTTACCGGGTGTACGCTGGACCCGCATACTACGATAGCACAAACAACGAGCAATATGTACATTTCAAAGACACTGTCGCGCTGCAGCAGGCAATTAATGCAATTCTGGCCTCATCGTTCCAAACCAGAATCTTTCTCGACGCGGAGCTATAAGTGACAAGCAGGAGTGCAACATCATTCTGTGACGGGGTCGTGGCCAGATGATGACGATGCGGATGTGCGGTATGTTAAGATGCTGATTTCGCAGATTTTGACAGCTTCATGTCCAGCATTCCGGAGTCGGCTGAGTTGAAAATGTCGGCTAAGTGCTTGGGCCAGCCAACACACGCGCGCTTGCTTTTCTTCCGGGATTCTCTTTTGTCCGCCTCCCCTCCCGTCCATCGCCAATCTTTTCGTCGCTGAGACAAACACCATCTTTGCGTCTTCTCTCATCGCTGAATACTCGCAGCGAAGCAGTTTAAGCAGAACACTATAAGCGCAGACCTCAGTCGGGACGCGACACCCGACTCTGCCATGCTCTCCCTCGTGCAGGACAAGATTGCACTCCTGCAATCCGCGCTCGATGACCCTTCTATCCAATGGAAGCAGCTCGTTCTAGCACTTCTCTGGCTCGTGTACAGCTTCGAGACCCTCATCTCGCTCCGTCAATACCGTCTCTACAGTCTTGACACACCTCCCGCCACCCTAGCAAGCCATGTCGATCTCGAGACATTCAAGAAGTCGCAAGTATACGGCAGAGACAAGGCGCGCTTCGCCTTCTTTTCATCGGCAGTCAGCCAGCTCATCAGCGTTGCTCTCGTGTACTATGATGTCTATGCCTGGACCTGGACACTCGCTGGTTCCATTCTGGCCCACTTTGGGCAGAACGATCGCGAGATTCCTAGATCGATCGTATGGATGATGATCATGTTTGTTATCCGCGAAGTCCCAGGCATGCCACTCACGCTGTACCGCAACTTTGTCATCGAGGAGCGACACGGATTCAACAAGATGACCATGCGCACCTTTGTGACCGACACGCTCAAGGAATGGGTGCTTGGCTTTGTCATCGGCGTGCCGCTCATCTCTGCGTTGCTGTGGATCATCCGGTGGGCCGGCGCATCTTTCGTCTCGTACGTCGCCGTCTTTCTCTTCAGCTTCCAGATCATCGCCATGGTGCTGTATCCTACCGTCATCCAGCCACTCTTCAACAAACTCACCCCTCTGCCTCAAGGCGCTCTCCGGGACCGCGTCGTAGCGCTGGCAACGTCGCTCAAGTTCCCACTCAAACACATTTACGTCATCGATGGCAGCAAGCGATCGTCTCACTCCAACGCCTACTTCTTTGGTGTGATTCCGGGCGGGAACAAACACATCGTCATCTTTGACACGCTTATCGAAAAGTCGACATCGGACGAGATCGAAGCCGTGCTGGCACACGAGCTCGGTCACTACGCTAACAACGACCCAACCAAGCTCCTCGTCTTGTCTCAGGTGCAGATCTGGTTCACCATGAGCCTCTTCACTCTGTTCATCAACAATGTCTCGCTCTACCGATCCTTCGGCTTCCAGGTCGGCCCCTCCCTCCTCGAAAAGGTGGCTGGCACGCCATCTTCGCAGCTGCTCAACTACCTGCCTGTCATCATCGGTCTTGAGTTGTTCCAGCTCGTCCTCAACCCGACGGATGCGCTCGTCAAGTTCTTGCTCAACTCCGCGGTTCGCAGGATGGAGTACGCCGCCGATCGCTTCGCTGCCAAGCTCACGCGCCCTGGACCTACACCCTCTGAGCTCGCTGCTGCGGCCGAGTTCAACGCCGACAAGGAGAATGCAGCTGCCAAGGTGGACCCCAATCAAAAGCAAGAGTACGTCGATCTGCTCGGCAAGGCTCTCATCAAGCTTCACGTGCAGAATTTGTCAACCATGCATCACGACCCTCTCTTCTCTGCGTACCATTACTCGCATCCCACCTTGGCAGAGCGTCTCAATGCCTTGCAAGCACTCCGTCCTCAACTCAAGAAGCAAAAGTAAAGTCGGAGTCTCCTAGTGAGCCCACGCGTGTTTGCTTCACCTTGTTTCACCTCAAAAGATGATTCGCGTGCACCTTGAACAAACGGTTGACTGCCTAGCGCACGAACATGACCGACGTATCTGTAGACACAGTCGAGCAATTTGGTTGATGATCTTATGAATTTGTGAAGCTCAGAAGCTATCCAGAGCCTTACGAGAGGACGTTGCTTCATCGATCAGATCGCTGACCTCGGCGGGCAACCTGAGCCAGAGATGCCGATGACGCGCGGACTGGACGCGATCCCTCGCTCTGGCAGGAAAGATGTCTTGTGAGCCGGTGAAGTGAGTGCGGATATCCCGAGCACCGAGCCTGTCGATCCGTTGGGGCCATCCGGATCCTCTTTGAGTACGCTAGATCTCGACTGCTGTTGAAGTGGCAGAGAAGCCGGATCGTTCCTGCGCGACGTCTCCGCCGAGCCAACATTGTTCGAACGATCCCACAGCGGTAGTTGATGATTCGAGATCAGCTTCCGCAACACGCCTGAAGCTTCACGACCGAGCTCCCACCGCGATGCCCTGACCTCCCTTTCGACCATATCGAGCACCGCACGAGTGTAGCATTTGCACTCGACGTGAGCAATGTCATCCGCCGTCTTGGTCGACATGCGCTCAAGAAAGTCGATGCCTTCCGGTTTGAGCGTCCATGTCGAGGCGGCTCCAGCGACACTAGGATTGCCGCCAATGGGTGTTCGTTCAGCCGAGACCTGGCCTTGAAACGATCCCGGCGAGTTGGGAATGGTGGTGTTCAGGCTCGAACTGCCATTGTGCTGCGCAGACCCGGGTCGAGTCGTCGAAGCTGAGCCGGAGCCAGCGGTGGCAGGGCCTGAGTGACCCTGGTCGGCGGCAGCTGCCCCAGCTCGAGGGTTTGTCAATGCGTGTCCGTAAGCCCAAATGACGAGCGCGCACAGATACTGGCACCAACGGTGGTGCAGGACCTCATCTATACCGTGTTGACTGTCGGGACCTTTCCGAGCTGCTGGCGACGCACTTGCAATGCCAGTGCCAGTCTCGCTGTCGCGCAAGCCCGGGTACGACACTGACGCTTCGGCGTCGCGTCCTTCATCGTTGGCTACAGATGCGGAGTCTCCGCTCTTGAAGGCCTGGATGGTGCCATAAGATTCGGTGCCCGTGCCGAGCAATGAAGTACGCAGGAAGTTGACGGCGTACCAGACTGCCGTCCGCCCATCCGAGGTGCGCGCCCACTCTTTGACCGATCGACGAGAGGCGTTGAAAGTGGAACGATCGATAAAGCGGCCAAGGACCGAGGGGAGGCCGGCGTAGATCTGTATGTCGATAATGTCGGCAAACAAAGCGATCTGAGCTGCCGTCACCAGACTTGGCGTCGCTCTATTGATGAGACGTGTACTCGACTCTTCATCCGCTTTGATGTAGGCGATATCCATGCGTGCCTGCAAGGATGAGTATGCTGCCGAAAGGCGATCCTTCCAGTTGCCGATGCCGTTGTCGCCACTTCTACTGCCACCCGGCGATGACTCGGCGCCGAGCAAGACATTTTGCTTCCATTGTAGATCGTAAGCGATGCTCATGAGGCCGTGCAGAAGCACGAAGCGTGGGAACGCGTCCAGCTCCTGCGGTGTCTTGGCGGGGCTGAGACACGCCTTGAGTGCAGGGATGAAAGGACCGGGGGGCTTGTAGCCTGTGCGCTTACGGAATCGGTACCAGGCCTCAGGTGTGGCCTTGTTCCATTCGTCATCGCTGCAAGGAAGGTTGAGCTGGATCTGGAATGCAGAGAGCGAAGGAATGTGTCGGAAGATGGTGGCATGCTGTGCATCGAGCATGAACTCAAAGAGTGCAATGCGCTTCTTTTCCTCCTCTCGGGCCCAGCTTCTCCAGGACTCTTCTGAGTCGTCGAAGTGAGTCTGGCTCGGAGTGCTGGCGTTGAAGACGGCGTTCCTGCGGGCGAGTGTGACGATAAAGTTGTGGAAGAGATGAGACATCTCGTGCTGCGGTCGGGTACTCATCATCTTGCCAAAGCATTCGGTGAGGACGAGCGCCTGGAGCATGGGCAAGGTAGCGCGCGCTGGACGGAAGTCTTCGAGACTGACGACGGCGCCCCAGATCTTTTGAGCTATGCGCACAGCCAGCTCGTGGGCTGGCAGGCCGGCAAAGTGTGCTCCGATGACGACAATGGCGCTCAAGAGCATGGGGTCGGTGGTGCTGGCTGCGAAAGTCGGCTCATGGATGAGCGGATAGAGGCGGTTGAACTTGACGAAAAAGAGATAAATGTAGCATCTCAAGACGGAAGGAGTGAAGAGAGGCGAATTTGGCAGCTCACTGACGGATTGAAGGAAGATGAGGAGTCGGTGGTGTGCGACCGGGTCGAGATGGTAGGTGACACGACTTGGAATGTCAGCCTGCAGTGTCGCAAAGTAAGCAAGATCCTCGAGCGCATTGGGAGTCTCGACCTCGCTGCCAGACATGAGGATGCCATCGGAGCTCATGCCGCGGCCAAAGCTTGAAGCATCGCCTGTCCCGCCGCCTGGTGCAACGCCGTTGTTGGAACCGTGCACGTTGCCGAGAAAGCCTCCGAGGCCGTCTGAGCTGCTTGGGGAGAAGCCAGAAGTCTGGGAGTGAGGTCCCCGCGCATTGTTGACAGCAGTGTTGGTTCGACCGGCACTTCCGCCGAAGTTGGAGCCGCCGAAGGGATCGACACCGTCAAAGAGCCAGCCAAAGTCAGCAGTATGGTCGACGATCGGCGGTGCGAACGGAAAGATGTCTTGGTTTGGAGGAGGCAAGGTGGAAGACGACCTCGCGCCGCTGGCGACCGCAGCTGCGGTGTCGAGCTCAGTCAACGGCATAGACGCATCTTGATGCGTGGCGTCGTGCGACGCTTCGTTCCAAGCGACCATGTAAGAGGCAGACGGTGGCGGAGCATAGCTTCCACTGGACGAAGCATTGGTGACCGAGTCGCCTGGTAGCCATCGGAAAGTGTCATTCGTAGCAAGACCGCTGCCGGGAGCCGGATTTCGTCTGACGTTGGAGTGCGCAGGTGCGCCAGACCACGCGGCCTCATTGCGATACGACGAAGGAGCGTAGGGATTTGGGTGAGCGACGGTGGTTGTATGGCTGTCGAGGCCGGCAATTGAAGTTCGACCGTTGTGCCGATCGCCATGGTAGGAAACCGAGCTAGCTGAGTACGAGTGCAAAGGACGCGACGCTGGAGGTGACATGGGGGGATTCGACGACCAGCCTGCTGCCGTCGCGTACGGTGTGGACGAGGACGGAGGGACCTGTGTGCCAGAAGTGCTGATAGGACCCGAAGCCACGTTTGACCAGGACGGAGAGATAGGCTGTTGCGATTGAGCACTATGAGAGAGCTGCTGTGCTAGGTTCGAGGCTTCGTGATCACGCATTGCATCCTCATTGGCAGAATCCTGATCCTGGTCCTCTTCGTCCGAGTTGCGGACATGCTGCGAATCCATGTTGGTGTTGGAATGACGACTGGACTTGGAAGCAGCAGTAGATCTGCGACGTTTGTTTGACGTTGATGTAGGCTTGCGAGGCGATGAAGAGGAGCCGGCTGTCTCATCTGGATCGTCACCTGCGTCGCCGTCCTTGTCTCGGTTCGACCATCTACCGAGAGTCTTACCTCGTAGCGCATGCCTCTCGAGATGACGAACGAGAAGGTCTTGTCGGACAAAGGTGCGATCGCACTGATTGCAGCATAGAACGCGAGCCTGGTCGTGATTGAGTTTGTGTCGAAGGAGATGGTCGGGGCGCGAGTAGCTTTTGGTGCAACCTGCTTGATCGCACGTGTACCTCATTTCGGAGGACGAGGAGTCCTTGCGAGCCATGATGGGTTGAGAGACGAGACGATTGAGTGCAGATCAGGGATGTGAAATGTGCCGTTGAATTCCGAAGCAGGTAACGCCAGCAAAAGGGAGTGGACCGAAGCAGCGGCCGGCAGCTGAGAGACGGCGAAGCGTGACGAGAAAGTTGTTTAAGAGGATGTCGGCGACCTCGGTGAGGATTTGGTCAGTTCACGGAGTTGTGGATGTACTGCTGAGTCGAATTGACCGACTGGGAGGCGAGACAGCAAGTGCGGAAACTGCCGAAGATGTGTCACAGTGCGAGCTTGTGTGCTGGCAAGGATCGGTGGCGCTAGAGCTTGGAGCGGCAGCAGCGCGAGATAGATTCGGGCCGGAAGCAGCGAAGTTCGGGATGTGGTGAGAAGAACAGAGGGATCGCGATTAGAGTTTCGTCCTCGATCGTTGACACCTCTTGCTGTCGGTGGTGTGACCGAGGAAATGAAGCTACCGAGCGCCGGTAGTTGTCACTCGCTGCATTCACACGCGCACCGCAATTGTCGCTAGCAAACGTCACCACTGGCTGTGAGGAGGGTGAGTGCTCGCAGCGAAGAGAGCTGTCGAGACACGAGGTGACACACCCTACCTACACGTGCAGCGACGCAAAGGGCTGGTGGGTCGCACTGTGCTGGTGAGATGAGGCGAGGACGCGGTGAATCGGGGCGGGCGATGCTCTGGAACGGCTGGGTCGACGTAGATCGATGTTGACAGCAGACCAAACTTTCCAGCGGGCAGTCGAGGTAAGGAGATGTTTCAGATGACAGAAGGTGAAGACCATGGAAAGAGGATGGATTGCAAGTCAGAATGTTGAGCCGGTTTCCTCAGAGTGGGCGTTGCCGAGCGTGGGCTCAGTCTTATTCGCTGAGAGCACAGTCGACACGCGCCCACTGTGAGACCTTAGCCGAATTTGCAGAGGCTGTTCCGTGTTAGACTGAACACCAATTCGGGTCGGGCAGGGCGGACGGTTTGACAGGTGAGTCAGGGTCCTCGATTCGAAGCGCGTGCCAAGCCAAAAGGCTGGCAGACAGCTTGCGGAACAGCCGAATCACATCCAGCATCTCTTAGGCCATCACTCCACCGAGTCAGGTTGCGACGATAGACACAATCAATGTGAATGGCCGCGTGTTGACAAACGGTATAACGTATGGCTCCGTAGACTTGACACGCTTGTCTTTCCTCGCAACGAAGCTCGTTTGAGGTGCCTGTCGTGCACGGAGGAACCCGCAGAACGAGACGTCCGAGCCTAGCTTAGAGCGCCTCTATCCGACTGCTGCAGTCTCCAGCGACATCGAGTCGTCCCTACGCTCTGCAGTCCTGTCATGCGCCTCGTCTTCTCCGCATGCACGGACATACCGCCTCTTCGCTCTAAATTTCGACAAAATTTCGAAAGGCGGCAGCGTCAAGTCACAGTTTATCGGCCCGTCAAAGCTGATGTCTCTGGATGCAGCGGATTCTCTTCCGAGAAAAGTGAGCGGAGGCGTCAGAGCAATTTTCGGCTCGATGCAAAGTGTCAATTTGCAGCAGCAGCGATTCCACACACAGAGATAGTGCGCTAAGTTCGGCTCTGGGCCGTATCGATAGCAATCGACGCGAACTATTCACATCCCAAATTTGACACCACCATCCGGTACTTCCCACATCACCACCGTCGTCGCTCCTATTCGAGCCGGCTGCAGAGCTCGTCACATCGTCATCCCTCATACATTGGTGTCGCATCACTCTGGCGACCTTGGGACCGTCAGCAACACACTCGCATTGACTGCAAATCAGAAAGGACGGGCAGCTCTACGCGTCAAACGGGTTAACACTTCCCCTTCATACTCTACAAACTGCATCGCGCGCGCAAACATCGTCGTACAGCATTGGTGCGTCTGTGCGGCTCGCAAGCTCCCTGGTCTGGTCTGCTCGCCAGAACCTCCGCTTCGTCTCACTAGGTTGTGCTTGCAGGCTTGCGCGGCTAGCCAGCGGCGACAATGTCAAAGTTTCCCAACCATGGCCTTTTCACTCGCACCGCCGCCGTCTCATCTCGCTCCACCTCCCTCATAGCTCACGCCAGAAGAGGCACTCCGCGGCGACGCTCAGCCGCCATCGCCCCCATCAGCTCACTCACCTTGTCGTCAGGTCAGCCAAGCAGCCCGGCCAGCTCCGCCCTAGCTGCCGCTCAGCCAACGTCCTCACCATCACAGCAGCCATTTATCGGTCCTCTTACTTACGCTGCGTCGGAAATCGCATCGGCTGGTCCTGCAGCGTCAGATACCTTTTCATCCTCTAATTCTCGCGCAGAATCATCACAACTCGCCTTCGCCAGCAACGGACATGTTGTGAATGACCCTCGTTGGGCTCGCGACCTACATGCCGAGCAGGTCCTTGGCCTTGTTCGGTCTCCCGAGGCCGCGCCACGCACTACCTTCAGCCCTTTCGACAACGACTTCGCATCCACATCAGCGCTTACCCTCGCGGATCTCGCAGTCCAGCTTCCGTGTCCTGCTTCCATCTCCGCCGCCGCCCGCCATCTAGCAAGACCGTCCACATCTCCCTTCACCGTCTCGTCTTTTGACCGTATACCCGCAAACCGCACTCAGTCTTTCAACTCAATACCCCACACACGAAGTGTACACATCTTCTTTCCCAACGCTGCCGCGTCCCATGCTCTCAGCTCAGTAGCCACCTCATCGCTGGATGCTTCCAATCAAGCTGCTTCTCTGGAAGCCAGCGCAGCCGACACGTCTTTTGTTCGTCGTCGTAACGCCGGTTCATCCTCTGCAGATTATGTACCCCTTTGGAACGTCTCGGACACCTCTGCACCAGCCTCCTACTCGTACTCGGCGCAATCCTCGAGTCCTGACTCGCTCGAGCAAGGCTTGGACAGCCTCTCGTTTCTTTCGGCTTCCCCTTTCAATTCCGATGCCTCGCTTTTCTCACCTTACCGCATTCCCGTCAATCTTCTCAACACCAGCTCACACGCATTCAACGCACGCGTGGACTCCCTAGCGAATGGCTCCCTTGGCAGCTCAGGTCGCTTCGCCTCGGCGTCCGAATGTCATTCCGTTATTGCTCCTGACAGAGACGAGACCGACTCGCTCGACCAGCATCCGGATGAGACCACCACTTCAACATGGCAGCCATTCGCGTCGTCCTCCAAGTCGTCGCGCTCGTCACATAGCTCATCTTCCTCGTCCTCGCGACCCCCAACCCCAACTGTCTCTGCACGCCCAAGCCTCGCAACTTCAACCGCTCAGCAGGACTCGTCCGGTGGTCATGGCAGCGGTTCCAGCACTCCCACGCAGAACAACTCCCTTTCGCCGTATCAGATTGAGACTGCGCTTCTCGGACCGACCTCTGTCCTGACCACAGCAGCACGCGGCAATTTCGACCAACGTCGTGGAGCAGCCGCAGCGGCTGCAGCCGGACCGTCGGACGCTTCCGAATCTTCGTCGCTCTGGACAAGCTCATTTACTTCGCCAAAGCAGCGCAGGCTCCACTACTCCTTTGAGCACGGCGCCTACGGCATTCCCAAGCGTCACCCGTGGGCCGCTGTGCGCGGCAATGGCAAGCGTGTGCAAGCGGCACCTAAGCCAGTCGCCCGATCCGGTGCCGTTAGCATGCTCGCCGCTGCCGCCGATTTCCTGACTGGCTCGACTTCAGCCTCCGGACCAGCCACGCCGAAAGAGAAGCTGGGAGGCGAGATGGTCGTCGGCGAAGACGGCCGCCGTCTCGGACTAAATTCTCCCATCCGCGAGCACGGCCGCATCGTTCAGGATCGACTTCAGTCTGTGCAGGTTGGCGAAGACGCTTATTTCTTGCGACCCGATTCCATCGGTGTAGCAGATGGCGTGGGCGGGTGGGCATCGCGCGCCGGAGCAGATCCAGCACTCTTCTCTCGCCTTCTCATGCACTTCTGCGCCGCCGAGCTCAGCAAATTTGACAGTCTCAGCGCTGACGAGCTTGCGGCTCAGGGCGGCAAGAAGCTGCGAGAGTGGGAGCAGCTCGACCCGGTCGAAGTCATGCACGTTGCCTGGGAGCGTTGCGTTCGCGCATCACGACGTGAGGGTATTCTCGGATCATCAACGGCACTTCTCGCGGTGCTTAGGGGTGACGAGCTACGCATCGCCAATCTGGGGGACTGTGTCCTGCTCATCATCCGTGCCGGCGAACTGCTCTTCCGTTCCACTGAGCAACAGCAT
Source organism: Pseudozyma hubeiensis SY62 (assembly GCF_000403515.1). Lineage (NCBI taxonomy): Eukaryota > Fungi > Basidiomycota > Ustilaginomycetes > Ustilaginales > Ustilaginaceae > Pseudozyma > Pseudozyma hubeiensis. The sequence goes on from NW_012133841.1 coordinate 13,178, forward strand.
TCCTTCAACTTCCCGGTGCAGCTCGGCATGATGGGTCACACGGCCGAGAGTGTCACCATCGCAGCCAACCGCACCTTGTCACGCGACGGATTCCTGCAGTCGGGCGCCTCAGACGATCTCGATGACAACGCTCCCAATCCGCTTGGCACGACCACAGCCGCATCGATGGATGAAGCGCGCAAGGGAGTCCCCGGCGCCGCCGCAGCCTCCGACGGCGAGGACGACGAAGAAGCTGAATGGGACGAGCCGCGTCGCGATGCCGGTCGATGGGCAGTCAAGGTGCAGAAGGGCGACATCATCATCGTAGGCAGCGACGGGCTGGTGGATAATCTGTTCGACGAAGACATTGTAGAAGAGGTGCTAAAATTTGCTCCTCCGCCCAGCTCACTTCAACCGATTCCCGAAGACGATACGGTCTCGCTCGAAGACGGCAATCGAGCCATCGACGGACAGGACGAATACCGCCTCCCGGACGACTTTTGCCCTCAGCTCGTCTCCGAGGCATTGTGCTCGCGTGCCAAGGCCGTCTCGGAGGACTCGCGAGCCGTCAGTTCGCCGTTCCAGCAGCGAGCCATGGAAGAAGGTCTGCATTATGTTGGTGGTAAGCACGACGATATTTCGGTAGTCGTCGCGGTTGTCGGTGACCCCTCGGAACGACTCAGCCGCGCCGGCTACACGATTGGACACGAGCAAGACAGCGGTTCGGACTCGGTCGGTGTTCAGCACTCGGCGTCCATGACCGCCTAGACCGACTGGCCGCGCCACGTCCCGCTTCCGCTCGCGCCTTGATCTCAATGCTTGCGAAGACCTTTTGACTTGTACTTCAGTTCTTGCACGCATCCCTTTTGCATTCAGCTCAGCCTTTGCACTCTTGACACAATCGTATAAAAGCACGCAATACAGTCGTGCCATTTCAACTCGTACTAGTAGAATCTCACATGTCATCCGGATTGCCTGTCGACGTGAGCAGGTTCTGATTCTGCTGTACCCAGCTGGAGACGGCCGAACACTGCGAATAGAACTTGTCGGTGACCGGAAGTGTTGCGATCCGATCAGGTAGCACCTGGAACTGCATCAGGAGGCCAACGGCCATGTGAGGCATGAGATGGCAGTGGAATGGCCAGACACCAGTGTTGTCAGCGATGAAGCGGAAGGCCATCCAGCTGAACGGCGGGACCGAGAACACGTCTCTGCGCATCGGGTTGACTCTCGAGTCGGAAAAGTTGCTGGGGCCTTGGAAGTTGCCCGCGCCTGCGCCGACGAGGAAAGGAGTGAAACCGTGCAGATGGAAGGGATGTTCGCCCTCGTCGAGGTTGTTGATGATGACATCCATAACGACTACTTCAGTGTTGGTGACGATCATCTCGTCCGGATCATTGTAGTAGGCTCCGACGCTCGAGTTGGAAGCCGAATGCGGTGATGTTTCGAACGTGAAGGCCTTCATCAGAGAAGCCTGCGGCGCCATCTCGGAAGTGAAGGTGGTCTGGTTGAAGAAGGCATGCCAATTGGAGTAGCTGTCGAGGCCAAAGTTGACTACCAGCTTCGTCGTCATGTTGGAAGCAGGCGCATCGATTCGAGTGATGGGGATCAGCTGTGAAGTGCTGAGAGACTCCGTTACGTTCACGAGTGACGTGTTGGCAGGGTTGGCCATGGGTGGAGTTGACGCGCTCACACCCTCGTAGCGCATGATTGCGTACTGGTCCATGACGAGGAAGGGGTTCTCGTAGGCAAACATGTCATCGAGCACCTCTGCTCGAACGGCATATGCCCCGACAGGCTGGTCAGTCTCGATGATAACCGAATACCTCTGAGCCACCATGACGTTGAGACTCTGAACCACGACGGGCTCAACTTCAGTGCCGTCGGCCTCGATGACCGTCATTCGATGACCGTCAACGGAGAATCTGAATGTTGCCAAGGAGCCAGCGTTGATCACACGCATGCGGATGCGCTTCTGAGCAGGCACGGTGAGATTGTAGGCCATCTTGCCCTCGGGGTCATCGGAAATGCAGACTGTGCCGTTGGGAGCAAGCGCACAGTTGGAAAAGCCGAGACCGTTGATCATGCCATAATCCGGCACGGGCTCGCTCCCCTGGTCGCCGCCAGGCGGGCCCGTCTTGGATCTTGCGATAGCAGCGACGCTGAAGGAGTCGGCCTGGTAAGCGTCGTTGACAACAAAGATCAGGTCTCGATCATAATCAGTCCTGACAGCGGTGCCGTTGGATGTAGTGGAATTCACTGCTGATTGAGCTGCAGAAGTGTTGGTCGGGTTGGTCATTCTGAACTTTTCGTCATCTCCGTGCAAGATGAGAGGTCCGAACAGTCCATCTGCATAGGTCGGTCCGTAATGCGAATGCCACCAGTACGAGCCAGACTGCTGAACGGTCCAGTTGTAGGTGAACGAAGTGCCTGGCGCGATTCCGCATTCGGTGATACCGGCCGAGCCATCCATCTCGTTCGAGCCGCGTTGGTACTGGCCGTGCCAGTGGATAGTTGTCGGGACCGGCATGTTGTTTTGGATGTGCACAATGATGCGGTCCCCCACGTTCGCCTCGATGGTGGGACCGGGGAATTGATTGTTGACCAAGCGCATTTGCTTGGTGACGCCAGCTGGGTTGGACAGCACTTGCGTCAGGGTCCAGTTGTAGACTCGGTCCTGTGGTGGTGCGGAACGATCCCATGATGGACTGAGTGAGAGCTGCGAGGGATCCACGAGGTGTTCTCTTGGGATGAAGGCCAGATTTGAAGCAGTGGCACCTGGAACGACACTTGAGCCTGTGTTTGATGTGCTCGCATCTGAATGTGACTTGTGGCGGTCTTTGAGCCCCAAGCCAAGTCCTAGCCCTAATGCGAGGGCAGAAATGGAGACAAGCGCCACCACAGCCACTAGCAATACTATCGAGCGTGCTCGCTTGTTCGACTTGCTGGCAATTTGTCCACTAGGGGTCTGAGAGCCATCTTCAATGCTCGAGAGAGACTTGCTGCTGGATTGGCTCGCGTTCTTCTCCATTTGAGTCGAGGATGAGGTCGGCCCGGTCATGATGGCGCCTCTTGACGGTGAAGAAATGATGGTGATGAGAAGTAAGAAGTAGGTGCAAAGGTGGAAGGTTCGCTTTTCAAAGGGCTGGCAACGACGACGGCGATGCTATTGCTGAACCTCAAAAAGTCAATATTCGATTAGATGCGGGTCTGAGCATCTGATAAGGGCCTACCAAGCCGAATCCGCAAAGCTTTGTCCCTGTGGCAATTCTCAGTGTGTTCGCTTCGGGGATAACTCCGATGCCTGGTAGCTGGTCCTTCTGGAAACAGATTCTCAGTAGTAGCTGGCTTGAGTTCAGATTCAACACGGAGCTCGGATGGGATAGAGCCGCAAGTGTCTTTTGCTTTCGACGATGTGCACGTTGCCGCCGAGGCTGCCGAAAGTTTGTGGTCAAATTCGCGCGGTGGCGAATGCAGCAGCGGCTGCCAAGCGAGACCGGCGGAAAAGGCTCGGTCGCCCGCCCGCCAAGTTCGACAGCCGAGGGCTCGCGTCCAGTAGCGGCAGCCAACCAGATTTCGACAATTTCAGTGCAGCCCCAGGAACGTGGACATTTCTTGCATATTGCTTCCACCGAATGGAAGTCGGACAAAGCTTTCAAGCTCAGCTCGCAGTTAAGGTCCTTTGTACAAATGTGTTGCTGTCACAGAAGGCTCAGAGCACCGGTGAACTTCTGGAATAAAGCTCTTCCTTGGTTTTGCTCAGCCTGATGTTCAAACGAGCTCGGCAGCTAGACCCTCGCTCTGGGACCCTGAGCTGCTTGATGTGAGACCTGTGTCGATCAAAGCTCAAACTCCAGACCCTTTCGCTTGCAGAGCAGCTTCTGCAAAGCGGCCTCGCAACTAAACCGCCATGCGGTTCCTGCTTGGCACGTTCCCTTCCTTGCACATTCATCGCACCGCAATAACTTTGCCCCGCCGCGGCCATGCATACGACCGCCTATGGTCAACCGAGTATTCGACCGCCGGCTTAGTAAGTAATCTGCGGGCAGCTTTGCCGCAGTGGTTCACCAGCTCCAGCTACCGGCCATCATTTTCCTTCTCCGCTATTGCAAATTGCCAGTCAACGGCGGTCACGTTGCCACTGGTACCGGTGGCTCGCTCTCAGCCTTCGGCACTTGCTCGGTCAAATAATTGCAATCTACTGAAGTCTTTCTGATAGCGTTCGCCTGAGCGAGCACGTTGTGGCGGTACGCTTCCCCTTGCCGGCAACGTCTGCGCTGCAAGGCTCCTCTCTACCAGAGCACGACGCGCCAAACCCGCTTCTTTTCCGCGCCGCGAAGCAAAAGCTGAGAAACTGACTTCTTCGCGAGGACCCTGCTTTTTCTGAGAAGCCCCTCGTACAGGTCTCATATAAAAGGTACCCCAGCATGTTCCTGTCTTTGCCTCGACGAAGCTTTCCTCACCTCATCATCATCTTTTATCAGGCTCACACCGCTCCCCTGACAATGAAGACTGTCGCTGCCTTCGCTTCTCTCGCCGCTCTCGTGGCCGCTAGCGCTTCCGCTGGTCCCATCGAGAAGCGTGCCCGTCTCGGTCTCACCTTTGTTCCTCCCTCCTCCTCCCCTCTTAGTCAGTCCAGCAACTATGTTGGCATGAACAACGGCTCGCTTCCCAAGCACGACGTTGTGGCAGGAAAAGCATTCGACCGAATCATCCAGATCTGGCTCGAAAACACCGACTACGAGGCGGCCATCTCCACCCCTGCCATGCAGGCTCTCCTCCCCCAAGGTGTCCTCTTCGACAACTACTACGCTGTTACGCATCCAAGTGAACCTAACTATCAAGCAGCGGTCACAGGAGACTTCTGGGGACTTGGAGACGATAGCTTCAACCACGTACGTATAGCATAGACTTCAGACTCAATGATTTACTTCAATGAAGCATTCACTGACGTCATAACCTTACTTCTTCTGGCTATTAGATCCCTGAGAATATCACGACGGTCTTCGATCTCCTCGATGACGGTGGAAAGGCTGGCAAGCCCGTCTCGTACGCCTGTTATCAGGAGAACATGCCTTACGATGGCTTTACAGGTTTCAACTACACTGATGCAAAGAACTACATCACTCCTGGTGGGGCCCCATATGTCTACTACGTTAGGAAGCACAACCCATGCGCCATGATGGACTATATCTCGGGCAACCCCAAGCGCGCAATCTACAACCGCAACTTCAACGACCTCGCTGCTGATGTCGGCAACAACACCATGCCCCAGTGGAATTTCATCACTCCCAACATGGTCAACGACGGCCACGACACCACAGCTGCTTTCTTCTCCAACTGGACCAGCTACTTCCTCACTCCAATGCTGGCCGAGCCCAAGTTCAACAACAACCGCACTCTCGTTCTTCTCACCTTCGACGAGAACGACAGCTACTCGGCTCCCAACAAGATTTTCACCCTCGCTCTTGGTGGAGCGGTTCCTTCGAACCTCAAGAACACCACCGACCACACCTACATGACCCACTACTCAGCTCTCTCGTCGGTCGAGGCCAACTGGAACCTCAAGTCTCTCGGTCGTGGTGACACCAACAAGACCATGTCCAATGTCTTCCCCTTCTGGGCCGATACCTTTGGCTACCAGAACACTCAGGTTGATGATGCCGACATTCCCATGACCAACCTCACCGGCGTTTTCCCTGGTCCTCTTTCGCCCACAGCCAACACTCTGTTCTACGCTCCCGACAACGTCAATGTCACCGGTGCCGGCGGTCAGCCAGTGCTTGTCAAGAGCGGCCTCAACGTCTCTCAGACCCTCGCCACGCTTCCTCGCACCAACTTGACCGCTTTGAACCAGAAGCCCTACTGGGAAACCGACCCTGCCTTCAACAACGTCAACGTCTCGACTGGCTCGTCGAGCTCCACCGGAACTACTGCCGCCAAGACCAATGCTGGTGCCAAGACAGTCGCAGGCACCGGCCTCATGGCTGTCGCCGTCCTCGCTGGCGTCGTCGCCCTGCTCTGATCGTCGCTGCCCTGCACTTCGTCTCCTTAGGTAGCCGAAAACCTCCTCCTTCATGTTCATTAGGTCCAAAATTCGATCTTCTGTTTGGAACATCGATCACTGAAATTTGATACTGGTCACCCGAGAAGAAGAGTGTCTAGACTGTGTTGTGTGTGCGGCATCTGTCGATTTGTGTTCTTATGTCGCAGGTCAACTCAGTCATCATGATCAGGCAAACAAAGGCGTTCGAGACAGTCCCTGACATTGACGAAAGAATTGAGAATGAAGAACGGTCAAACAGAACAGCCCTGACCGTTGCTCTCCGCAGACGAAGAAATCCCCGCAGCGGCTGGGTCCTCGTTCAGCGCTCCCAAAAGCAGATCGGTATATTCTTGACCGAAACACCACCGCGGATTGCCTCGACGCACCCAGTCTACGAGCTTACGAAGCTCTTCACATCCCATGACATTCGACGTCGCCAACGTGTCGCGACGCAGCGTACCGTCTTCGGCGTCGTCCGATACTGCCGACCCGTCATTATTCCAGAGCGAAAGACCGCAAAATGTGGCATGATGTGTTTTGCCTTGCAAGATCCAACGACGAGTTTCGGACGAGGCGTTAATGGTGCTAGCCGTGCTGGTATGGAGATGTCGACGCAGTAGATCGCGATCCGGATCGTGCTGTGGTGTGTGGAATTGCGCATGCGAAGCGCGTCGATAATTTCCAGCTGTGTGATGGCGCTCGAACATGGCACGCCTGATATTTGGTGGTCGCTCTTCTCCAGCAAAGGACGACCACCTCGGCAGCGAATGCGAAAGTCGACGTAGACCGAGCGAGGACCCCAGCCCCGCAGCACCAGATACAGAAGCGCGCCAGTCGGTGAAGCCTGCAGCGCTTCCTTGCTCTCCGTGCTCGCGAAAGATACCCGCGAGCCCAATCAGCTGGAACCTCCGATGCCAAAATCTGACCCGAAGCCATTCTTGACTCTGTGTCGACTCGCCGACATCATCGCTCTCTTCCATCGAGTCGGCAAGTTTGCCTTCGTGACTCCGATCGACCGCCCGGAGTAACGCCGGCCAGGCTTCCTTGACTGGGACAAGTTCTTCGCGAAGGTGCTCGGTAGTGGCTTCGGTCGATCGGAATGACGGTCGTAGCTCTCGTAGAATCATGCTTGTGGATACCAAGACCACCAGGGACATGAACGCGGCATGAGATGTCGCAGGTCCCAAACTTTCCTCCTTCCCTCCCATTCTTGCCGCGCAGAGAAGGGTCAGGATGGTGCCCGCGTGGACGAGCGCCCTTCGACAATACGCCGAGTTGACCCAGATCTGCAACAACATCGCTATTCTGCGACGCCGCTCTCGATCGATTGCCGATGATTCTCTGCCAGCATCCAAGTAGAAGCAAAGCGACTGCAGCGGCGCACAGAGCCCGAGAAAGATGGCTTGCCAGCGAACGGTCAAATAGTGAGCGTCGTCCGTCACTTTGAGGCCGTGTCGAGCGACAGCTCCATCGCCGCTTGTCCTGCAGGCGTCCTTGCAACCACTGTACATCTCGGACCAATTCATAAGAGCATGCGCCACTTGAGCGGCCTGCAAGGTACGGCCGATCCGCCACCCGGGAAGGTCGGCCAAGCTTGAATTTTCAATGTCGAAATCGTCGGCATCGATCCCGAGCTGCTCTGACAATGCCGACGCGCCCCATGCTGGTGTTTGATACCATCCGCTATCCGCCATCCAGGCTCCGTGTACGGACTCCAACAGTGCCGACATGTACAGCTGCGACACTACACGGGCGGCCGAATGCGCATTTCGCCCTTCGCAGGTTGCATCCTGTGGGCCCGCGTGAGACTCGCGCCGGCTCGAGCGAGCTGACACGCCCAAGTCATCCTCGATCTCCACAGAAGGACCCGCACTGGCCGAACTTGCGCGAATATCCCCGTCAGTAACAGAGGTCGAGTGCTTCGAGCTCTGAGCATCGACCCTACTTGGGCCAAAATCGAAAGAGCTACGAAAGCGTGGTGTAGCTGTGCTGCTGGACTGGTGAGCAACGTGAGGCCGAAGTAGATGCTCTGTGAGACAAGCTGCGATCGAGACAGGCTTGCCGTCTCTGAATGCAGCGCCAGCACTCTTGGACTGAGGCAGCGAGGTGCTTGCGACCAGCCGATTCGCCCAAGCTGTTGGAGGCCAAGCAAAGAATAGCGTATCTGTGCATGGTTCGTGTACGTGAGCAAAGAGGAATTGGCAACGCGGACCGTCGGGACGTGCGGAAAGGTCGATTTTGAACGGCGAGAAGAAGGACGAAGCTTGCGAGTCGTGGATTGCGCAGAGAAGAAGCGTCCGCTTCCAACTCTCATGCCCGTACCATCGCGTCCACAGCTGTGAGAGCTCCTCTTCTCGCAACTTGTCGAGCGAGTTTGGCTCGATCTGATCCATGGCAGCATCGAGTGCTGAAGACTGCGTGTGCACCCTCAGCACGTCTAGAAGAATCGATTCGCGATTCTGCTCGAGCTTGTGCCACAGATCAGGAGAGGACTGACGCAAGCCGTACATTTCGACGAGGAGAACACAGTTTAAGAATGACTGCAGCTTCCCGCCAAGATGAAAGGTGTGCCTGTATGAAAGCATCACCAGGCCATATAAGAAGTACATCAAGCGATGTGCTTCCTCCTTCACGTTTGAATCGTTGCTCTGCAGGGACGCTAGCGACAGAAGCGCGAACGCTTCTTCCAAGCTGTGTGTCTTTTGAGCGCCGAGCATCATCGGATGATAGAAAGGAGCATCGGCGCGAATGACTTGGGGAATATAGGGAGCCGAGCTTTGAAGCATCTCGGAGGATGGCCGCAGGTGATCCTGGCAAAGCTGCGCAAATGCACGGAATCGTTCCACGACTAGCTTGAGTTGATCGCCGCTGACAGCCGACGTCGAGTCGAGTGCAGGGTCGTCTTGCTGTTGACCGCTCGCTGGCAAGGAGGCTTCGTCGATCTCCATCTTGTCCGGATCAAATGGGTCAACAGCCGCCTCTGCGAAAGAAACACGATCACGGCGAGGAGGCCCCATCGAGCTCGCGGCATGGTCTAGTGCGATGTTGGAAGGCACAGACGAGTCGCTCCGACTGTTCCCATCCATCTGCCATACAGTCATGATCGCGTCCGGCGATTTGGAGTGACTGGGACAGCACTCGCGAGGCACCGAGGTTACTTGGCCCCAATCGGTATCGTCACGAAAAGACCTCTTTCCGCCCTCTTCGACCTTATCAGCCCTCTGCGAAGGGTTCGAATCATCAGGCTTGTTGAAATTTGGGTCCTTTAAGGCAGACGTGGCTGTCACGTCCGATTTCGCCGCCTTGACCTCTGGTTGGCAGCCAAGGCTGTCATCAAGCTCGCTACCAAAGCCTTGAGAGTCGAGTTGAGAAGCACGAGTCTGTGAAGCGGCGTCGAAAGCCACGGATGCCGAGCTCCAAGTGCGATCCATCGTCCTGCGGTGCGATGAAGCGTTCGGACCGAGGTACTCGTTCTGAGAGGCGGTCAGCGATGGGAGGTAAGCAGAGCTTTGCGAGGACTGATTTTGGGAAAGGTGGTGCGGGTGAAGCGATGGACCGGATGGAACAAAGCGTTCCGCGGTCCAAGGGGCAGATACCGCTGTCTGCGATGGGATGAGAGGAGTGGCGGTCAACATATGCTCATGGCGTGCGGACGACGACTGCGAAGAGTAGTCGTGCGCAGTGTTGATTGCTGATGCTTGGTTGGAACCAAGGTCGATGCCGAGATCTGCCATGATTCGTTCGACTTGCTGAGCATTTGGTGGGTCGACGGGAGCAGCCTGCTGTCTCATGTTGCGGAATTCGATTGGAAGGTAGGTTCCGGCGATCGTCGCCGAGGCATCGGAAGGTGACACGCTGGGATTTGCCGCCGCAAGCGAGATGTCGGGACAAAGTTGACCTGAATCGAGTGCTGATTCAATCAGCACACGCTCGGCATCCTGCGTCGTGAGCATCGAAGGATCGAGACTTGCCCAGCAAGTAGGGTCGGTTCTCGACGGCATCGTCCCGACGAAAAATTCAGACTGGGCGATATCTGTCTGAGCTTGAAAGTCTGCAACCTGGTGAGCGAAACACGGCACTTCCGATGGCACGTTGTCGTTGTAGCCGCTTCGGACAGCTTCACGTCGACTCAGCTGGGGTGTGGGGATAGTGTGTTCGTATGAGCTTGCCTGCGGAGCCTGCCAGCCTGTGTGCTGGGTGTGTTGAAGGTAAGGTGCATGACCTTCCTGGTGCTCCCAGGGAAATTGCGATGAGGTCCCGGCCTGATCACTTCCGGTGTGGTCGAAATTTGCTGTTCCCGTCCAGTCAGACCCGTACACAGATATGATTTGTTCGTTTGAGGCCTCTTTGATGAGACCAGAGCGACCGACCAGATCGAATGCACTCGACCCAAACGACGGCGCGCCGTGGGAAGTCCGGCAAGGTTGCTCTAGCTTCATGGGGTAATTCGGCCTGCTTTCGTGGGGGCGCATGCCTTCATCCTGTGTCTGTGATTTGCAACAGGTCATTGCTGGTCAGCGACTTGCGTGCAGGCTGAGGTTCTCACATGTGGCGACACTTACAGACGCTACGGCATGCGGAGGAGCGGGACCATCTGGGCCTCTAGAGTCATCACGCCACTGGGCCGAGGCATTCGATCTTGGAGAACGGGGAACAGCTTCTTGATCGTAAGGGATGGAATACGATGACTGCCGTCCGAGCGAGTCTGGAAAGGTACGGTGGTCGTCAGCTCGACGCTGAGCATTACCGCTGTTGCTATAGAAGGAGCTGCCAAACGGCGATCGGAGAGCCAATATGCCGTGGCCACCCGTGGCGAAAGTGGCCGTCGCAGTTGACGTGCTCGCATCGGCTGAGGCAGCACCGATGTAGGTCTGCCCGGTGCCTGCAGCAGCGGAGGAAGAAGTCTCGGGTGAGCGGTAGAGATGAGGATGCTTTCGACGCAAGTGACGAGCCATGCTGTCGTTTCGTGAGAAGGCTCGATTGCATCCGGGACAGACAAAGTCGCGCCGTTGGGTGTGCGTCATCTCGTGTCGTCGTAAGTGCGCTCGCTTCACGAAGGCAGCCGTGCATCCCAGAACCTCGCAAGGAAATTTGCGGGCCGGATCGTGACTGCGAAAGGCGGGCATTACGAGACTAGAACAGCCACAACTGTATCGACGAGCGGGACAAACAACCTCGTGTCAGGTCCGTGGCGGACAAGGATGGTGAAAGTGGGACAAGAGGGAGGGGCGAGAAGGGTTCAAGGATACGACCGGTTGCTGACATCTGATATAAGAGTCGGACTGACGGATAAGAATGGACAAAACATGTCACAGCGGCCAATCAGCGCGACTTTGTCTAAGCGTCCCCACCATGCCCCACCAGAAGCTGCCGGCAGGCAACATCCTAGGCGCACTTGCCGCGCTTCGGTCGCAACGCAGTTGATTGATGAACGCAAAACTCGCGCGACAAGGTACCGGAAACGTCGGACAGCGGACTGCATGAGCGCAGGGATGCCGCTCGTCCAAGGTGGGCAGGTACGAAAGGGCGACAGGCCAGATTTCATAACCGTGCGTGCGCAGCTTTTTTGTGCGAGAAGCGACGTGGGTGTTGCGGAGGGATGAAATGAGATGCAGCTGAGCGTACACACACTCGCCTGAAATCTGACGTCAAGATTAGGCTTCGACTTGCGACGCTATAAGCCTGTCGGTCAATTCTGACAAGACAAGAGAAGCTGTGCATCAGATTGCAAAGAAAATCAAGTAGCATCTTCGCTTAGCGCTTCGAAAGCGTCAGGTGAGTGACCTTCCTTCCCAATGTAGTATCGCGCAGAACGAAGAAGCGCAGAGCGGGAGTCGGTGAGGACGTGCCGGCCCGACCAGCCACCGAAGGTGGCCGTCCAGTTAAACTTTCGCATCTGAACCCAGATTTGCTCGACGTCGCAAGGAGGAAGCGGAATGTTGTTGGGGAAGCTATAGGCAAAAGTGAATCTCTGACCATCGAGAAGACACATGAATGTGTCGGCACAGAAGACAGCAGCTCCCTTTCGGACTTGACCATCTGGATTCCCCGAGTCCCGGTCCCAGTGCAAAACTCCCGAGCCTGGAAAATGGCCGCCGCATCTGACCAAGGTGAGCGCATCGAGGTGCGGGAGGCGGAAGAGATCCTCCTGAACCTCGATGACGAAGTTGCGGCGTGCGGCGATGTCTGGGTGCGTATCTTGGCAGTTTAATCCGCGCTGATACCATTGTCGGTCTAGCTTGGATATGAAGACGTTGCAGTTGAGCATCTTGGCCCATGAGAGACTGGCGCCGAAGAAATGTGGATGTGATATGACAATTGAGCAGGCTTGTCCGGTGGGGCTCACGCTGCGTATACGCTGCATGAGCTCGGCAGAGGCAAAGCCGCAACAATCCCAGATGACAACGCCAGCGGGGGTGAGCAAGACGATGGGGGTCTGACCGATAGCCAAGGAGGGAGAGAGTTTGATGCGAAGGATGCGAGCATCCGACTCTTCAGGGACAAGCTCGAACGTGGTCTTGGAGACGAGCTGCCTTTGCGAAGTGTACGTCTGGCCGGTTGGACACGGGTATTGTCTGTCATCTGAAGCGGTGGAACAGAGTTGGAGATGGGGTAGTCAACAATAGGCAAATCAGCGAGAGAGTTAACAGGCATTCGTCAAAGCAGCTGTCTCTCGTTTCACTCACCGGCACAGCTCGATGCCGAGCTGAGACGGTATTATGAATTGACTGTTCGACCCACCATGGCAAATGACGCATTCAGGAGGACCCTGAACGGAAGAGTACTGAGTACCACATGTTGTGCATACGGCAAGGTCAGCGCTAAAAGAAGGCGCACGAGAGAAGAATGTGAGCAAAGCGAAGCTTATACAAGCACCTGCACGCCAAGAGGGCGATAGGTGCAGTCGATGCCGACTCACTCTTGTTCCCAAACCTCCTGCATGCTAGACAAAGACGATGCCGTCGTTGATTCGGCTGCCGGTGAATTCTGCGAAAACATGGAGGCCGAAGCGAATCGCGAATGTATCGAACTTTGAGCGTCTTAATTGGAGTCGGACGTCGCCAGACCCAGTGTACTTGATGAAGAGGTGCCGCTCTTGCCGCGTTCGGATACGATGACAAGGGGTCGGTTGAGATCCGAGATGACAGAGTGGGTCGAATGACGCTGTCACGTGCTTCCTCTCCCGCTAACAAGAGACGAAGGCTGCCTTGAATCTACTTGCGATGGTTCAGTTTTGCGATAATCCCGACGATGATCTTCGGGACGATGCTCAGTGCAAGTCGTTCCCCACAACACTTGATCTCACCAGTCGACTGTCGTGTGACAAAAAGCAGGCTCGTGAACAGTGAAGCCGCCGTCAAAAAGTCGTTGAGAAATTGAGCCACAAAAATGTGTTGCACAAATCGACAGGCGATGCAACGGGTGAAGCGTGAGATTGTCAGCAGAATTCGGTCACACATTTTGATCATCATAGGAGATCAAATCGGGTCAGCCGCGAGAGAGACTTGCCAGATTGTGGCCGATGTCGGAACAGCCGCCAGGCCTCCGCGACCCTGACTTTTTGCTAGTTACCTGCAGAAAATTTTGAGGATTTTGGAAGAAAGCAGCGGCAGGCGTGTAAGCGGATGATTAGATCATGGGTTGAGGAGCAGCAGGTGGTGTTGCTCTACAGGAAACCCCGGCAAGGCCGATCGACTTTCACTTCATCGTTCGCTCCCTCACCCGACCAGATCACAGCGTTAGCATTGTAATCGACTCCTACTCCCACGCCTCCTCGGACAATCTGCTCTGTCAGCTGGGTCAACACATAACCGAGGTGACTTGACGCTGAACACCTTCATACGCCACCATGGTCGCAATCCCAAGAGTGGCGGCAGCTCGTTCGCTGGCTCGACAACTCGCCAGACAGAACTTGCGAGCATCCGGCATCGCATCGGCTCCGCTTCGCATCGCTGTCGCTTCTACACCGTTGGCTTGCTCCCCCAGCGCATTCCGCAACCTCAGCGTTTCGACTCGCCGGAGTGCCTCAGCCGCCGCTGCGGTCAAGGCGCCACCAGCGCACGATGCAGCTGCGCAGTCCGCGCACGATGGCTCGCATCAACCCATGGCCGAGCTCACCGAGGCGGATCTTGGTCGACTCGTCCGACAGCGAAACGTCGGTATTTCGGCACACATCGACAGTGGCAAGACCACACTTACAGAGCGAGTGCTTTTCTACACAGGTAGGATCAAGGACATCCACGAGGTCCGAGGACGAGATGCCGTCGGTGCCAAGATGGATCACATGGAGCTCGAGCGTGAAAAGGGTATCACAATCCAGAGCGCCGCCACCTACTGCAGCTGGAAGGCCACCCCACCCACAGAAAAGGCCAGCGTCAGCGGTGATGCCGCCAACACAGACAGCAAGGATCTCATGGCGAAGAAGGAGGACTTCCACATCAACATCATCGACACACCCGGTCACGTAGATTTTACTATCGAAGTGGAACGAGCGCTGCGAGTGCTTGACGGTGCCGTCCTTGTTCTTTGCGCCGTGTCGGGCGTGCAGTCCCAAACCATCACCGTCGACAGGCAGATGCGACGATATTCGGTCCCCCGTGTCAGCTTCATCAACAAGATGGATCGCGCCGGTGCCAACCCATGGCGCGTCATCGGTCAGATCCGCAACAAGCTCAAGATGCCGGCGGCTGCCGTCCAAATCCCCATCGGCGCAGAGGACGACTTCAACGGTGTCATCGACCTCATCCGATGGAAAGCAGTCTATAACGAGGGTCACAAGGGTATCGAGATCCGCGAAACCGACGAGATCCCAGCCGAATACCTCGAGCTTGCTAAGGAGAAGCGTGCTGAGCTCATCGAGCAGCTCGCAGAGGTCGACGAAGAGATGACTGAGATCTTTATCGAGGAGCGCGAACCCACCATCGAGGAGCTCGCCGCTGCCATCCGCCGCACCACCATCCGATGCCAGTTCTCGCCCGTCTTCCTTGGCTCAGCGATCAAGAACAAGGGTGTCCAAGCCATGCTCGACGGCGTCTGCTCCTACCTCCCCAACCCTGCCGAGGTCCCTGCCACAGCCATGGACATGAGCACGGCTGCCACAAAGAAGGCCGCTGAGGAGGCCGCACAGGCTGCTGGCGAGGATGAAGAGGCAGCAGCAGAAGCACGCAGGAATGCCGCTCCCCCCGTCCTGCCACTTTCTCCCGCCTCCGAGGCACCGTTGGTCGGTCTCGCCTTCAAGCTGGAGGAGGGCAAATACGGACAACTCACCTACATGCGCGTCTACCAGGGAACACTCAAACGCGGCAACCTCATCTTCAACGCACGAACCGGCAAGAAGGTCAAAGTGCCTCGATTGGTACGAATGCACTCCAACGATATGGAGGATGTTGATGAGATCGGTGCCGGTGAGATCTGCGCCATGTTCGGTGTCGAGTGCTCTTCCGGCGACACTTTCACCGACGGTACCACGCAGCTCAGCATGACCAGCATGTTCGTCCCCGAACCCGTCATCTCGCTCGCCATCACACCCGAAGGCAAGGAGTCTCAGAACTTCTCGCGGGCTCTCAACCGATTCCAGAAAGAGGATCCTACATTCCGCGTTCACGTCGACAAGGAGTCCAACGAGACCATCATCTCGGGAATGGGCGAGCTCCATCTCGAGATCTACGTCGAGCGTATGCGACGAGAGTACAACGTGCCATGCACTACGGGCAAGCCACGCGTAGCTTTCCGCGAGACCGTCGAGAAGAAGGCGAGCTTTGCCTACACGCACAAGAAGCAGACGGGTGGTGCTGGTCAGTTCGGTCGTGTCATGGGCTACATCGAGCCTATGGAGGTTGATCCAGAGACCGGTGTGGACACTGCCTTTGACAATCGTGTTGTCGGTGGCTCCATTCCCAACGGCTACATCGCTGCTTGTGAGAAGGGTTTCTACGATGCACTCGAGAAGGGTGCTCTTTCGGGCCACGCTGTTACTGGTGTCCGCTTTGTGCTCGAGGACGGTGCGGCACACAGTGTCGATTCGTCCGAACTGGCTTTCCGACTGGCCACCGCCGGAGCCTTCCGCGAGGCTTACCAAAAAGCCAACCCGGTCATTCTTGAACCGAAGATGACGGTCGAAGTCGTGGCACCTATCGAGTTCCAGGGTGCCGTCATCGGCGCACTCAATCAGCGCAAGGGTACCATCTCAGATACCGAGATTCGAGAGGACGAGTTCACGCTGACCGCAGAGGTCTCGCTGAACGACATGTTCGGCTACAGTTCGCAGCTGCGTGGATTGACACAGGGCAAGGGTGAATTCTCGATGGAGTACAAGTGTCATACACCCGTCATGATGAACATCCAAAAGGAGATGCAGGAGGCTTACCGCAAGAAGCAGACCGAGAAGAAGTAGAGACCCCTCACCCTCTGCGACCTCTGCAGCCTTGTCAACGAATCCGCTTCCCACATTTCGTATTGTTTTCCGCATAGATTAGCTGCTCAGACAAGACGTGTATTACCACCACAACTCTTTTGGCCGTTTCGTTTTGACTGTGCACTTTGGCGCGATTCTCATTGCCAGTCGCTCTCACTGATGCTTTCACAGCTGATAGGAAGGCGACGCGCAAAGCGGTGAGGTGATCACGAATGCAGTAAGTGAATTGCTTTGTCGAGCGGCTAGCTGATAGGACGAAATCGGCTTGGTATACAAAAGAGAGAGAGAGAGACATTAAGCCGCAAAGCCCGTGTGCAAAAGGTAAGAAATGCTGAAAGAGAATGAGACCGTGAAGTAATTGTTCTTTAAGACGAGACTGCGGCTGGATTGGGGCCGGGATACTTGGATGCCGGGTTGGTGCATCCATTGGGATACAACCTGTTTCTCGGCCAATCCTGCTGGTAACCGCCTTGCTGCTGCGTTCCGCCCCAAATTGTCTGTGACAGTAAAAGAAAGTTTTGGTTAGTACCTGATGATATGGTAATTGCAGACGTGCGATTCGAACTCACCAGGTTTGGGTTGCTGTAAGCTTCAATGTGTTTGTTGATGTAGGCCTGGGTGGGGAAGTCGTCTGGGTCGCAACCGACGTTGGTCTGACCCTTGGGTTGGTAAACACGAACATAGTCGATGAGCATCTTGCCTGGGAACCGAAGTCTGTCCCACTCGATGGTTCCGAATCCCGACGAGAGAGCCAGGTTCATGAGGATGTACATGGGCTCTTGCGGTACAGGTCGACGGCTGATGTTGACGCGTGGATCAGCTGCAAGCGCACCCGAGAAGAGACTCCAGGACCGCTCGTTGTTGTTGATCCAGTGGATGTAGCCGTCGTAACCTGCCTTGTACTCGAAGCCGTACACGGCAAAGTCTCCACCGCTGTACTGGTATGCCGTCTGTAGAGTGTTGGCGACACCACTGGCCGATTGTTGCAGTACGTTGCCCTGGTATGAGTTGAGCTGCGCCGTAGGTTGGAAGAAAGTGTACTCGGTGCCGGTGGTGTTGATCAGCTCGTAGCCGTAGTTTGCCGGCATCCACTGACCAGATTGCGAAACTCCTCCGATACCGCCTCCCACCTGCGCCTCGATGACGTCGATTTCGGGTGCTGCTCGACCGACAAAGTTGCCGCTCGAATCCTTGGGGCCAGGATGATCCTCGCCCGGGCATGTGCAGGCAGAAAGACGTTGACCGGGCTGCCAGCTGATGGAGCTGGTGTGGTACTTATTATTGAAGA
Source organism: Pseudozyma hubeiensis SY62 (assembly GCF_000403515.1). Taxonomy (NCBI): domain Eukaryota; kingdom Fungi; phylum Basidiomycota; class Ustilaginomycetes; order Ustilaginales; family Ustilaginaceae; genus Pseudozyma; species Pseudozyma hubeiensis. The sequence continues at coordinate 30,905 of NW_012133841.1, forward strand.
CTGTAGCGCCACTCGTGAGTGCACCTTCGGGGCCCGACCCGTCCGGATATGTCTGATTGGCCAGCGTCCCCACATCGCATGCGTCGTAGGCGTACGGCCAGGTTCCCTGCGTTGTGGCACCGTAGTTGGCGCGGCCCAGGTTGCCCATGGTCCATACGGCTGGCCACCAACCGGAGACAGAGCTGCTTCCGGGCAGCTGAAGCCGCACCTCGATGTAGCCGCCGGTGAAGCAGAACTGATTCCAGGTGGTAAGTTGCCCACTGCGGAAGTTCAGGTTGTTTGTTTCGACCTGATCGGCGGTGATGACGAGATTTCCACCTGATGTCGTCACAGCTTCTGGGCTGTACCATTCGAAGTCTCCGGTAGGCCACGGCCAAAGATCCACGGCGGTCCAAAAGGGATCATCTCCTGGGTAGAAGGACCTGCCATCGGTGTTGAACTCGTCGCTAAAGACGAGCTGCAACTCCTGCGAGCCGTCTACAGAAGCCTTCGTGAGGACGTCCTGTGGTGTGTCTGGGTCGATGAGCGACATGCGCACGTTGGCGAGGTTTGGTACTTGACCCGTGGCGTTGGTTCCGCCGAGGTTGAAACCGTCCTTCTTTCCGCTGGCGAGATGTCCGAATTCTATCAAAGGATAACCAAGGAAAAGGAGAATGATGCCAGCGATGACGATGGACAGGGTGGTCAGATCGAGCAGGACACGCGGATCCATGCGACGCTGAACCTTTGTCTGGCTTTCGTAATCGTGCAAGTCGTCGTTCTCGATGACAAAGTCGGCGAAGGGCATGCTTGATTGCGCTTTTGTAACGTGACCTTCCGAGTCGAGGTAAGGCGAGTCGTCTGATGTTGGTGATGGCTTCTCGCTTGCAGATGCCTGCGGCGAGATTGTGGAGCTTTGCGGTGATATTTGGGATGCAGTCGTGGCTCCATGAGACAGTGTGGAGCCATTCTCCAAGATTTCAGCGGGCGCCGACATGATGTTATGTGTGCTCGAACCCGAGAATAGGCAGTTGGGTCGTGAACAAGAATGTACGAGCTACGCCAGCCTCGGCCGAGAGTAGGACGCTCCTTTGTCGTTACCAAGCGTATGTGAGGGATCCGCCTAGCTGATTCGCTCGGCGCGGAGAGGAGGAAGGTATGCGTTGATGCTGATGATGATCGAGGACGATTGAAGGTCGAGATGGCGAACAGGATGAGGAGTCGACCGAAGAACGAAAGCAAGCTGGAGGGAAAGAGCAATGACGTTTGGAGGTAAAGAGAAGGCGAGACAAACTCAAACCTCGTCGTCGACGATGGAGGCAAAGAAGCTCTCCTGGTTGGAGAGCGTTCAATGGCAAAGGCGGCAAGCAGAGCCTCGGAAGCAGCCCATGTGAGCCTATCTCGCAGCAGAGACTCGAGCCGCACTCAGCAGGCCAAGAGCCCGGGGGAAGAGAAAACACTAGACGAAGCAATTACAGTAGGCGGACCCCCGTTTGCGGCGACCATCGAGACCAACGCGAGGGTCCAACTTCGATTCACCGGGCATATCGCAGTCAGAGGACTTGTGTCGGATCTTCCGTCACTGCACAGTAGTCCCGGTTAGACAGCCCTTGCAGCAGGGGAAAAACCATCAATCCGGTTGACTGTGGGAAAACCCTCAGAACGACGGATGGATTCCGAATCGACACAATGCAGTGCGGAAGAATCGCCGTTGCAGGCGGTACTAGACAGCACTCACATGGACCTCAGACGTGCGTGCCCGTCCCTCTTGCGTTTCGGCTCGTTCCCTTACTGGACCCCCTCCAAGTTGAGGTTGGGGTGGACAACGGGACGGGCAAACGTGGCGTGGAGCGTGCAGCAAGCAATCGAGCGGACTTTCTTCCTAGAATGAAGATAGGAGTTGGCCATCAGAGAGAGCTTGTCCGTCTTGTGCAACGGTCGAGCATATCCTGAGACGGTGCTGCACCAGAGGGCTGACGCCAAATCAGCAACACGAACCGCAAGGGCGTTGGTTGCAACACGATCTCGTCAGTGCGAGACTCTGTAATTTGCATTGGTTCACGAACCGTCGACATGTCCCGAAACTGTGGCTGTGGACTGCGCTACCGATGCTGTTTGCCTGCGGTCGAAAAGAGACAACGTTGACGTCAAAAAACCTCGCCAAATGAAACTCCGCCGCTTGCACCACGCTCCACAGGAAGATTTATGCGGAAGGCCAGTCTTCAGGGACATCTTGATTGAATCCGCGATTGACGGAATTCCGGACGATGCGCGTCGCCTCTTGGTCTGTCTGGATTGCGACTACAGCAGCCGGCAGTGTAGATTTGGGTTCTCGATTTGGAAGATCAATTCCTCGCGACCAAACGTCTTCACTGGAGGGAATCTGCTGGAAGTCCCCCTGCCTACTTACTGTCTGTTCGCTTGTTGGACTGCCCGTCGAGAATGTGATAGCGCATCGGACTGCTCACAATACGGGTAACACTAGACAATCGGGAGAACTGCAAAGTTAATGAATTGAGGTGCCGGCGACCGCCGAACTTCTCAACGCGACCGAGCCGAGCGGGAACGTGTTGAGTGTGGACAAGGCGAGCGGACGGCCGTGCTCGCGATGGGTATGGACAAAAGCCTTATTGTTTGCAGTAAGCTTTAGGCGACAGCAACGTTGCTCTCCGCTCGTGCCCAAATGCCGCCCCGTCGCTCCTGGCCTAACAAACACGAAGCGGACCTCGAATACTGTGGTCATGAAATTTGATCGAGCCCGATTCTTCCATGTACGCTGGAAAGATCGGTGATTTCAACGGTGACACAGTGTTGATTGCAGGAGCAGAATGATGGCGTTGACGCAATGGGCTATTGTAGTGACCAGGGTGTGGTGAAAAGAGTCCGCATACCATGCAGACAGTCGAGCCTGGCCATCGCAGGTCTCGTACAACAGCCATACGACGGATGGTTGGACCGGCGGATGCATGGAGTTCTCTGGCGTTCATGCCGCAGCTACGCGGCGAGACTCGCCAAAGACATCGCACCATTCGTTTGAATTGCTGTAGCAAGACTGCGGGATTACAGCATCGATCTGGCAGGAATTTCAGGCTCTTGTAATTCGCCGATTTCAAATCAGGGAGCCTCGGATGTATTCGAAATTTCACTACGGTGTTCAAGTAGTTGCAGATCACTTGTTTATTTGTTTTTTTCTCTCCGTCCTCGGCTCTGCTCAGCGTGGCCCCTTTGAGGTGCGGCATAGTCATCCGATCGAGATTCGCATTGGCGCCTGTATTGTTAGCAGAGGCGGCGACCGTGTCGCTGAAGCGTGCTCGAATGTCGTTGTCCGCCTCCGAGTTGTCAATTCTGCGGATCGTGCCCAATATCACTGGTCACTATGCGCAGGCGGCATCGTACAAGACGGAATGGAAGAAAAGACTAGCTTGATTTCGTTTGATTGTCTTGATAGTATTTCGGTGAAGCATTGGACCGACGGGCTGGCATCGGAGCGGCAGCGGCTTCAGTTTCACGGCATGCATGATCTGCCTCTGGTTCGCCTCGAATTTGATTTTTTTTTCTGTTGGGTTTCCCCTCGCCCAGTAAGCCAGCCGGCCCCTATCCTGCGGCCGCGGCCACTTGTCACACTTTGAGCGACCTTGCGCTCCGTTGTACAGCACAGCACAGCACAGCACAGCACAGCACAACACAGCACGGCATCAAACATGCGTGCTCGTCCTTCCGGCTTGACACACCGCCGTGCGAGCTTCTCACAGTCATCGAAAAGCCAACCTTGTGCATTGCAATCACCGCTGGCAACGCCTGCCTGAGCGTGCAGGACCCTGATCCGCTCGTGTTGTTCACGCCTCTTTCGACCTTCCACGCCGTCACCCCCGCTACCACCATCATCGAACTTCTTCTTCCCGACCGTTCATCTCATTCCTGGATTCCTTGACGTCGACACGATTCGCACTGTAATTCGCCGACCTGTCGCCGCACCGCGCTCTCCTCCAGCTTCCTTCACAACGCCCTCGCTGCCACCATCCAGCCGAAACAACAGCTCATTGTCCCAACTTCCAACTTCGAGCAAAGTCGGATCGAAAGACAGCGCAACTTTCTGAAGCATACCCTCTCCTACACCGGTGAGATCGTGCAGCACACACGCCTCGCAAAGATGCCGAGACCGTATGGCTCTTCGTCGGCTCACAGCCCGCCTTCCAGCTCGTCCACCAGCATTGGCGGAAGCACATCCAAACAGACCGACCAGCTCCTGTACAACCGCTCGAATGCTGCAAGGTATCAGATCGCCAGCGGCGGTATGACCGAAGAGGATGATGACTACCTCCACTCCATCGATACAAAATGGGACAAGTCCTCCCACGGCTGGAATCTGCGAGGCTTCCTCAACATCTTGACCCTCACGCTTCTCGCACTTGGTCTCATCATGCTCTTCCTCGGCTACCCAGTGCTCATCAAGATCAAGGACGTGTACGACCACGACACCAAGGGCGCTTTTGGCATCGGTGGTACCAACGGTTCCGGTCAGGTTCCTGCTCTCGACATTGCCTCCCTCATCGATGTCGACACGCCACAGAGCGCTACGAAATGGACCAGCGGCTACGACCAGGCATCTTACCACCTCGTTTTCAGCGACGAATTCGAGAAGGATGGCAGGACTTTCTGGCCTGGAGACGATCCTTTTTGGGAGGCTGTCGATCTTTGGTACTCGGGTACCGGCGACTTCGAATGGTACTCGCCCGCCGCTGTCAACACCACCGGTGGTGCCATGGTGATCGCGCTGGAGGAGCACGAGACCCACAACAAAAACTTCCGCTCTGGAATGGTCCAATCGTGGAACAAGTTCTGCTTCCAAGGCGGCTACATTGAATTCAGCGTAAAGCTTCCCGGCTCGCCCAGCTCCAGCGGATACTGGCCCGCCGTGTGGCTCATGGGCAACCTCGGTCGACCCGGCTACCTGGCCACCACTGAGGGCACCTGGCCTTACTCGTACCAAGCTTGCGATACCGGCATCCTCCCCAATCAGACCTTCATCAACGGCACTGGTCCAAATGCCGCCATCCACTCCACCGGGACGTACGCCTACAACGGCGAACTCTCTTACCTGCCAGGCATGCGCTACTCGTCCTGCACGTGCCCAGGCGAAGATCACCCTGGACCCAACAACAACGTTGCGCGTTCCGCACCCGAAATCGACATCTTTGAAGTTCAGGTGCAGTCCAAGAACGGCGCAAAGCACTCGTACGCCTCGCAATCGCTTCAGGTGGCTCCTTTCGACGACGCTTACGCTTGGGGCAATGCGACTGGCGATGCCACCATCTACGACGACACGCTCACCGAATTCAACACCTACACCGGTGGTCAGATCCAGGAAGCCGTCTCTTCGGTCACGCGTGTCCCAGACACGGGCTTCCAGCTGACGCAGAACGAATATGTCAAGTACGGAGTCGAGTTCAGCCCCGACTTCAACTACGACGGCAGCGGCTCCATGACTTGGTATGTCGACGGCAAGCCGTCGTGGACAGTCAATCCTAAGGCCTTCCCCGCGCGTCCTGCCTTGGACATCAGCCAACGAATCATCCCTGTAGAGCCCATGGCCATCGTCATGAATCTGGCCATCTCGAGCGGTTTCCAGCCGGTCGACTTTGGCGAAGGCGGTATCACCTTCCCCGCGTTCATGTCGATCGACTACGTTCGCGTCTACCAGAAGGACGGCCAGTCGGACCTCATCACTTGCGATCCCGCCGACCATCCCACCGCCAACTTCATCAACACTCACATGGACCTTTACACGAACAACAACTTGGTAAATAGGGCCTTCCTTTTCTTGCCCGTTTGTCTGGCGATTCTTCGTGCGCTGACCTTGCTATTTTTTCCTTCTTCTTCCTCGACTTACAGACCGCCTTCCCAAGAGACAAGTACACATGGCCTCGCAATAAGCTCCAAGGATGTTAGACGATGGCGCAGCACGATCGTGGCTCTTTTGATACGCCAACACGCTTTCTCTGCAATGATGGACTTTGCCCTGCATCTTACCTTAATCGAGACAATTCGTTGCCCGGACAGTGGATTGTTCTGACCTCCTGTGTGCTGAGAGAATGACGAGAAGCCTGGAATCTCATCATTGCGACGCTGCACTAGACATTGTCGATATCGACCCGATCGGAAGGATCACTGTGAGGTGCGGAAATATTTGCGAGGGCTTTTTTTCCACACAGCCGACGCGGATACGGTCTAACAGAGTCCCTGACTTTTCGCTATGACGACAGACTTCACGGCTCGGAGACCCTTGCGGAATGTTTGTTTGCTTCCGCACACCTTGCATGTCCTCACTTTTGCCCCAAGACTCGAATGGCAAAGGTATTGTCTGTATTGCTTCTACACCATTGTACAATCTCGCGGATCGCTTAGGGAATGCCGATGTACTCCAAGTACATGGCATCGGTGGGCAGCATCATGGGAGGGTCGTAGATCTTCCACAGCATGGGTGATCGATTGCCCCAGGCATCCGTCAGCCTAATCGCAGCACTGGGGACGCCGTGATGCAAGTCGATCCAGGTGTCTACCTTGGTGTACTCCTCCGAAACATCGTACATCTCTTCCGGTCGAGTGTTGCCGCCGTCTTCCTCGCAGCTTGATGTGAGGAGTTGCGCACCCTCTCGTGCGATCGGGTAGAGCTGGATTGTGCCGTTCGAGTGGAGAAGGTAGCTGCCGTGTTGCCAGATGAGCTGACTTGTGATGCATTGCGGTTTCCGTGCTGTGTGAAGAGGAGGTAAAGCGAGCTCAAGGGTCAGGAGTCGACGTCAATCTGGTTGGAGGTCAGAGTGGTCAGATACTTACGGTTCGGTGTGACGCGGTACTTTGCAAACTCCCAGAAGCCATCTCGAGTGAAACTGTAAGCTGTTCCTGGAACATTGGGCGGTGTAAAGCTCCTCGTTCGCGGGTCGAAGAAGCCTGCTCCGGTGACGACTCTTCCCGATCCCGATGACCAGGTACCTTGAAGCATGGCTTCATCACCTGCGGAAAGAATCTGGTACCGCTGACGACCCGCCGATACCAGGCTCAAGGTTTGGAAGCAGACGTAAACCAGGCATGCTAGTAGCAGCTGCGTCGAGCGTGCCATCGTGTTGCGAATCGCGAAGTTGTCGTGATGTTGGAAGAGCGCACGTTGTTTCCCGGATGTGCAGGGGAGGCTGAGCGTGCTGTAGTCGCTGCTCTTTAATGATAGCTGATTGAGTTAAGCTTGGTGGGAGATGCAATCTCGATGATGGTGGTGGTGCGGATCAAGTGTTGAGATCAAGAACGAGGCAGCAACAGGATTGAGTTCGCAGAGCGTCGAAGCAAGATGGAGCAAGGCTCAGTCTAGAAGCACACGAGGATCATCACAGCCACTGGTCAGCGTCAAACACTGATTGTAGTGGCCACATCAAAGCCTCGTCGGCACAGAGTGACAGCTGATTGTGACTGTACGACAGCGGCTGGCTGAGAGAAACATCTCTTATGGGACGAATCAGCGCCAGGGACTTGCGAGATGGATCGGAGGATCCACTGCTTTGTCAACGAATCCAAGTTTCTTGGCATTCTGCTTGCGAGAGCACGAGCTGTATGCTGTATGCAGCCTGACCCATTGTCGGACAGCTCTGTCGCGTGGCTGTTCTCAGCCCCTCCAAAACAAATGCAGAAATTCAACTGCTCAGCGCGAAAAAATTTCGCATCTCATCGCAGCGCAATCTGAGCTGTCGGTTTCCGCCTGATTCCTGCAAGTCTTGGCATCAGGCTCTGAAATTGCTTGGCGTTCGCACTTGCCGACCTTGCCCTGCAGGTCGCATGTATGTGGAGACCCCTCTCCGTGCCCGTGGCTGTCGCAGAACATCCGTGATTGGTATCACCCTGTCGCATCGACGGTTTGGAGGCAGATTCTGTTCATCGTGATTCGGTGCGCAGAATAGCCACATTGATGTGATTGATCAAGGCGTAATTTGTGACAAGACGAAGCGGCTGAAGTGAAAGGACGCACGAGGGCGACGGATACTCCGATGATGGTCGAGGTGATAGACTGAAGACTGGGCTGTGCTTCTGATCATTTCGACACGGAGAGCCAAGACATTTGCTCTTCGCTTGGTCGAGCCCCTCGCCGATCATCGTCCATCAGTCGGAGACTTTCCGCCTAGCGTCTTGACAGCGGAGCTTGTGACAATGGTCAGAGCCTGCTCCTCAAATTATATCTGAACCATCGACTCGGACTTCGAAGCGCCGGCTTCTCTCCTTTCGTCGAACAACGCTTCGAGCTCCCCTTTGCCTTTCAACCACGACAGACCGTCCTCCTGACGTCCTCTTGTTTCCTTTCCACCAACACCATTATCGACAAGTGGCACCTACTATTTGACTGGTCAGCTCACGTTCAGCGCTGAAAGTAGATTCTGCCCGCAGGTACACACATATAGATCCTCACAATGCCTGCAAGATCAGGAGCAGCCTACCACAGAGCGGATAATCCGCCCAGCATGGTCTCTTCTCGGCCCTCAGTCCAGACCGATTCAAGTAGCGGCTCTTCGTCTCAGAAGTACTACAACGCGTCATCCTATGCTCAGCAGGGCAGAGGGTACAACGGTCGCATGCCAGCGGCACCGCTGCTCACTGATGATGACGATGAAGACGACTACCTTTACTCTGACAAGGGTCTCGACCGTCATTCTGGCTCGTGTATCAGTATCCGCGGACTGCTCAACGTCTTGACTCTGATCTTGCTAGCCATGGGCTTGCTTGCACTTTTCCTCGGATACCCGCTCGTCGTGGTCTTGAGCAAAGTCTTTGACAGCATCGATATCAATCGCACAAGTCCTGAACGGCTCACAGCTCTTTCGCAACGCGGCTTGATTGATCCCGACACTCCACAGGCAGCGATGCGGCGCAGATCCCCCGTCGACGGCTCCGACTGGCACCTCGTCTTTTCCGACGAGTTCAACGAGGAAGGCCGTTCCTTCTATCCCGGTGATGATCCGTACTGGGAAGCAGTCGATCTCTGGTACTGGGGAACGGGCGACTACGAATGGTACTCTCCCGAAGCCGTCAACACCACCGGTGGAGCCCTCATCATCTCCGTCGAAGAGAGAGAGACCAACAACAAGAACTTCCGCTCCGGCATGATCCAAAGTTGGAACAAGGTGTGCTTCCAGGGTGCCTACTACGAGATCTCGGCTCGTCTGCCTGGTTCTGCAACCGCCCCCGGCTTGTGGCCCGGTCTCTGGACACAGGGCAACCTGGGCCGTCCCGGATACGGTGCGACTAACGAAGGCATGTGGCCCTACTCCTACCAAGGCTGCGACACGGGCGCTTTGCCCAACCAGACGTACGTTAACGGTACCGGACCACCCGCGGCACTCAACGCCAACGGTCTCTTCTCGGCTAGCTACAACAATGAGCTCTCTTGGCTCCCCGGTATGCGATTCACTTCGTGCAACTGCCCTGGCACCGAGCATCCCGGCCCTAACCGCAACATCGCGCGTTCCGCACCCGAGCTCGATATCCTGGAGGCCAAGATCGCTGTCGGCCAAGGACATGGTGAGACCTCCCAATCTCTTCAAATGGCACCGTTCGACGTCGATTATTTCTACGGCAACAGCACCGCTCGTGGCGATGTCCGCATCTGGGACGCCAACACCCGTCTCAACGACTACAAGGGTGGTGCTATCCAGGAAGCCGTTTCCGCGCTCAGTGATGTACCCCCTGTTGCATACGAACTCTCTCCCAATGGGCGTTACATGACCTTTGGTGTCGAGTACGATCCCGATTGGAACGAAGATGGACAAGCCTCGGTCACCTGGTACATGGACGGCAGACCTACGTGGACGCTGAACGGTCAGGCCATCGGACCCGTACCCGAACTAGATATCAGCCAACGTCTGATTCCCACCGAGCCCATGTTCATGATTCTCAACGTAGCCATCTCCGAGTCCTTCCAGGTACCGGACTTTGATCTGCTCAGATTCCCGGCTCACATGGCGATCGACTACGTTCGCGTATATCAGAGGGACGGTCAACCTGACCGTGTCGGTTGCGATCCTGCAAACCGACCAACCTACGACTACATCCAAAACAACCTGGACATGTACTTCAACGCCAATCTCAGCACCTATGATAAAGCGAAGATTCCACGAAATAGATTGCAAGGATGCTAAAGCTTTCGAAAGCATATGTACATAGCCGTCGACATCTAATCGTTTCTTCGACCTCCTCGAACCTTGACCGTGAGACGACCGCGATGGTACGCATCGCGAATTTGAGCTTCTTCTCGAGTGACTTGGCGTGAGTGTCGGATCCAGGGAGGCATGAAGCGCTCCCGAGGAAGAGTTCTTCCTTGCTCCTTGACCCTCTTGAGGTTGAGTCGACGGTTGTCGAGCTTGTTGCCGTTCCTGTGCACGACGCGATAGTTGGAGCGGGGGCGAACCACGTGGTGGTGGAGGTACGAGTGACCCCGGATCACATCACCTTCCTTCGAAACGGCGATCTCCTTGCCCAGAAGGGCGCGATATATGTCGTCGTCAACGAGGACGTACTCTCCGTGGACGGCGAGGAGAGCAGCGACGCCGTCGGCGTTGCGCACGATGTGAGAGGCCGGAGGGTAAGTCACGGTCAGCTTCGGGACGTTGTAGTCGCGGTAGCGACGAAGCTGACGGTGTCCGAGTGGGGCGGCCATGGCGTGGTGCGAGGAGCGGTGGTGGTGGTGCGAGTGGTGGTGGTGGTGGTGCGAGGGCGGGGGTCTTGACGGATGTACGCTGGTCGAGGTCGTTTTGATAGCACACACAAAGAGCAATATATACATCCTCTCACACTGTTCACGAGCGTCTCGTAGCGTGCAGCCCGAGACTCTGAGGCTCATACTGGGAAAGCGAGGTCAGCACTTCGTACCAAAGAGGCGATTCTCTCAACACAATGGCCAAACGACACAGCGAATATCGACAGACTCTCGCAACGATTTGCCAGCGATGGCGCTGACAGCGCAGTTTGAGACGTATCTCTACCAATGAGAGATCTCGGTACATGCACCATCGTTCGTCGAGCACCATCACTCGTCGAGCCCGTGAAAGCAATCAGAATGCACAAAGGTTAACACGTTTGCTCAGTTTCGTGGCTGGTGGCTGAAGGCGCAGTAGCGTCGTTGTCGTGCTGTACGACTCCCAAGCACATACGTGGCAGAGCTAACTTCGGACCAAATGAGAAACACATACGATGCTCATCACCAACGACACACGATACTGCCGGACGAGGCTTGCATGATGGACTCCACTTTCCGCGGAGACGCGCGGAAAATTAAAATTAAAATTAGAGCGCATACACCCACGCGACGAACTTTTGGCAGGAGAAAATCTCGGGGGGGACACATGTTCGCTCACCCGTGAGACGTCAAAACGGAGAGTGAGACCGACTTTCAGACTTGGTCGCTGGCAATTGTCACGGAACTCTCGCTGTAATCACATCGCATGTGCATTCGAAGCCACAATTGCTTGAATCGCCGCTGTACATGCCAAGGCACCGTCATGTCCAAAATCGCTTCGTCGGATTTGAGCGGAAATTTCTTTTAAAAAAATAAATTTGGGCGCATACAGCCACGCGACGATCCGGGGGAAGAGATCTCGGCTTGGGCAAAATTTTCCGTTCACCCTTGAGATAGCTGGATCGGCACTCTGGCTTGCCTTTCCGGCGAAATGGCCGACATTGCCTCGGCTTTTGCTTTCTAAGAGCACACATTCGAGACTCTCAGGCGCCACTGTTGCATGGATTGCCGCTCTGCACGCGCCAGCGCGGCACAATTAGCAACTGCGAGGCGCTCGTGCGCGGTGCGCGGCAAAATAATATTGTATTTTATTTTTCTCTTCGGCATTTCGGGAACATGAAATTATGCAGAAAAAAATGGCCCGGGTGGGAAAGGGGCGCTCCGCTGCAGCGCGGGCGTAGAAGCGCGTCCTCGCTGTCACTTTGTGCAATGTCGTACCGAAGCTTGTCGTGAATTGTGATCGCTTGTTGTACTCTAGCATCGCGTTGCAATGCTATCTTGGCGCTCAGATCCGCATCAACTTGTTCACAGGCTGCATGAGTGTGTGAAGGATGAATTGAGGCTTGCATTAACGAAGGCCGCGCAAGAAAAAGGGTGCCAGTCGGGCCGGTCGCCGATCCAGTGACACGAGCAGGCTGGACAACGGCGAGGTGTGTCACATACCGCTCAATGCATCGTCTTGAACCGTTCGGCAGCTGAAAGCGTGAT
>NW_012133841.1:43149-89367 GCF_000403515.1 Pseudozyma hubeiensis SY62
AAGCAGTGTTCAAGGTAGCGGAGAACGCCATTTCGATGCGTGAAAGCCGTGCAGTAAGTCTTTCGTGCAACACGGCGTTTCGTTGATTGTGAGGTCAGAATTCGTGTTTGCCGTGAAGCGCACATTCTTTTGCAGCCTTGAGACAGTGAATTTTTGAGAGACCGCTTTGATTCCCATCTGAATGACAGTAAGCGAGCAAACAGTTGGCTTCGAGCCGTTTTGGATTGCGAAAACGAGGCTTCATAGTGTGTATCGCCAAGCGTACTCGATAGCAACGACGCAACGCAGACGCCGCCGCTGGGCTTTGATGTCGGCGTATCGATGGTGATCGCTTCCGGCGTACGCCATGGCAACGACGCAATGCAAACGCCATTGCTGGGCTTTGCTGTCGGCGTACAGACGGCGGTCCTTTTCGAGTGATTGTTCCTTGCAAAAAACGCCATCGTTGCACAACTTTGAGGATGCCATGACTGGTATTTTGTCGCTCAGCCTCCCGGTACCAGCATGTATTGCACAGCACAGTCTCGAGCATGTCATGTCCTCGTCGTTTCTGTGCATCAAAAGACCTCCTTGGGCTGAATGAGGCTTTCGGTTGCTATGATACGTGCGAGGTGAGAAGCCGATATACCAAGAATGAGGGTTGTGAATGCTACCGTGACAGGAAAAAGGAGGGTATTGACGGCAATTCTCAACAGCGATGACTGCTGATATGCCTCTGATGGTCTGTTCGTCGCTTCAAAAGATACTCTCAATACACTTGTATCGTGAAATTTCGCTATAGCTTTGCTCACTTTGGCTGTGCAAATGCTTGTCGTCTGCTATAGAAACGTTTGATTCTCATACGAGTCCGTCGCAGGTGGTCTGAAAGGATATAAACCTCGCCCGTCGTGACCGACTTTCATCCTTCTAAGCATACAAATCTCAATCGCCTCTCCCCCCTCCCACCTCTACCAGCCCGGCCCCATCGCCTTGCCCACTTTGCCCCCAACAGGCCCTCTTTCCGACCATGCTTTGCGCCCCCGCCCAGATCGTCGAAGTTGACTCGGTCTCTCAGATTGTCACTACCAAAGGTGTCGATTACGAGGTGACTGTTTTGGCTGTCGATGCCCACGTTTTCTACAAGGAAAAGTACGGCCTGACGATTAGTAAAGGTCGTTGCTTCATCAATGGTAAGCTTGCTTCCGGTGACTTCTTCAAGAAGAGACGCGAGCTTCCCCGTTTTGTCTTTCCTGTCGAGATTCCTTCCAGTAAGTTGCTCTTCCTTCTCGGTGGCCCTTCTCGTAAGCCCATTGAACTGACACCTTACGTTTTTTTCTTCTTCACAGACATGGTACTCGACCATGCCGACCAACGTCCGCTCAACAACGTCCGCACAAACCTTTGTGTGGTCACTCAGTCGTTCAATACGATCAACTGCACCCGCAAGAAACAAAGCAAATACTTTGTCGGTGTCAGGAGGTCCAAGAACGGCAAGTTCAATGCGACCTGGGGGAAGAAGCAGCTGGGTACATTCGACACGGCTCGAATTGCAAAGACGGCTCGCATTCTTGTTGCTCGAGAGAAGGGAAAGGAGTGGGAGGACAGGGAGTTGGTTTTCACGCCGACGGTGAAAGAGATGGAGGCGGCTATTCGGGGTATTGAGAAACCGAAGAGGAAACGCCGTGTTGTTGGGACGGGGGGTCTGAATCTTCATGTCAGTGGACTTTGGCATGCCACTTTTCGGTCGAAACATCTCGGATACTTCAAGACGAAGGAGGAAGGGCAGGCTCACGTGGATGCAGCGAAGGAAGAGTACGAGAGGAAAAGGGAGGAAGAGGATGCAACGGTCGTCATTCCAAGGACCAAGGAGGGAAATTTTGCCTACCTAACGGCTCTAAACGGAGAGGAGGTCTTGGTCGATGACGACATCTACATCAAGATGTACCGCAACAAGATCTCTGTTGCAAAGGACGGGTACCCACGGTATCTGAACAGGTTTGTCCATCGGTCTGTTCTTGTGGACCCGTACAACACTTGGACGCATCACATGGACCATCGGAACGGAAACAAGCTGGACAATCGGAGGGCAAATCTACGCATCGTCCCTATCAAGATCAATGCAATGAACATCACGCGGGAGTCAAAGTCTGGTTACGCTGGTGTCAGACCAAGTGGCACTGGGAGGTTTGTAGGCTATGTTCAAAACACAAAAGTCTGGCCTCACAAACTGACTACTAGGACCTTTGACACGGCCGAGGAAGCTTATGCCTGGCGCTGTGCACTCCACAAGCAGATCTTTCCCGAGTTGTACGATTAGTTTAGATTCACTGTGATACCTTATGAGCAGCGATAAATTTCAAAAGTCCCGTCTTCGATTTTAGCTTCAATTAACACTGACCGAGCATCGAGTTGCCTGGGACCAATGCACCGTATCCACCTTTATCTGTGTCACCACTCCAAAGAGTTTTGTTCGCATTGAAGTAAGCCTCCTTATGAGCCTCGATATACGCCGCTGTAGGGGCGCTCTCCGGATCGCATCCGACGTTCTCCTCTCCCTCGACCTGCCAGACCCTCACGTAATCCACCAACATCTGTGCCGGCCAGTTCAAGTGTTTCCAGTCCACCGTGGTAAAGCTGGAGGAGATGCCCAAGTTCAGCAGGATGTACATGGGCTCGTACGGGATCGGTCGTTGACCGATCTGCGTACCGGCATCCGGTCCCAGCGCTTTCGAGTTCAACTGCCACATCGGTTGGCCGTCCACTGTCCAGAGAATGTACGAGTCCGGGTCGGAGCCCGGATTGTACTCGTATCCATACGAGGAGAATTGCTGCAGGGTGTCTTGATATGCTCCGCGCTTGGTGTAGACGAGAGCGGAAGCAGCTTGTTGGAGAGGGGAACCGGTGTAGGTGTTGAGAGCTGCATCCTGGGAGAAGAACTCGGTGGTGCCGGGACCGTCGGTGAGGTTGTATCCGGTGTTGAAGGGTGCGATCTGGGCAGACATGGAGGCGAAACCGCGGCTGCCACGGGTGTGGGATGCGGCTGCTTCGATAATGTCGATCTCGGGTGCGGAACGGCCGACCCATGTACCGTCGGCGTGTCGCGGCCCTGGATGGTCGAGTGAGTCGTGACACGTGCATCGGCTCAATCGTTGGCCGGGAAGGTAGGAGAGGTACGGACCGTACTTTTCGACGTACACACCTGTGGTCTGCGCAGCAATCGGTCCCGTACCATTCGCATACGTCTGGTTGGGCAGCGTGCCCACATCGCACGAATCGTACGTGTAGGGCCACATTCCATCCGTCGTAGCACCGTACCCAGCTCTTCCTAGATTCCCCATCGTCCAAGCTGCCGGCCACAATCCTGCAATGTCCGGCGCACCAGGCAGCACCATCGACACTTCGATGTACCCACCAGTAAAGCAGAACTGGTTCCAAGACTGCAACATTCCACCGCGGAAGTTGAGATTGTGCGTCGGAACCTGATCCAACGTGATCACGAGCGATCCGTTGGCGGTGGTGACAGCACTCGGATCGTACCACTCATAGTTCTCCGTACCCCAGTAGTGTAGATCCACCGCGGTCCAGAAGGGATCGTCTCCCGGGTAGAAGCTCCGGCCGTCGCGGTTGAACTCGTCACTGAAAACTAGGTTCATCTTTTTGCCGGATCCGTTGAGTGTGGTTCGCGTTCTGACGTTCTCGGGTGTATCAGGATCGATGAGGTCTCTGCCAATATTCAATTGGGCCACTTGACCGGTCGCATTGATACCTCCCAAGTTGAATCCGCCTTTGTTAGAGGTCTTTGATCTGGTCAACCAAGAGATGACCGGGTACCCACCGAACAACACCATCAGCCCCAACCCGATGATCGCCAACGTCCCGATGTTGAGCAAACCTCTCGGCGAAAACATCTGCTTGGCATTGGAAGCCTTGCGATCTTTCTCCGAGTCTGGTTCGTGGAGATAATCGTCCGGTTCGGATTCCGCGTCGTAATCGCCCCACATCTTGAAATCGTGTCCTGTCATAGAGGGTGAAAGCGACTTTGGCAGGTCGAGACTCGAAGCAGATGCGCCACTGAGCTTCTTCTCGTCGAAGTAGGATGCACTGGGTGAAGCGGTTGCAGAGAGCGGTGTTCGTGGGCCATTGGTGAAGCTGCCCGGGGTGTAGGGTCGACGGGGGCTGCTGGCAGAGTAGATGGAGCTGGACGAATCGTCGATGTTGAGGACGGGGACGAGGCCGGCGGAGAACGCGTCGGCTCTTGTGGCTGGATACTTGTCCTCGTGTAATACGAAGCTCGATGACCATGAAAGACCTTGTGCGTGACTCACACCGAGTCCGCCGAGGAGATGATGCGCCGAGGGTGGCTTGTATGTGCCTCCAGGAGAGGAAAGCGGGCTCGCCCCCGCAGAACGTGGCTGGGTCGATGGCCGAAGACCGCTCCCACTACCGCTCGAGCCTGCTCCTGAAGCACCTTGTTCGTGAGCAGGCTCATCGATGGCGATCGCGGTCTCTATCCGAAGACCGAGCTTGTTCGAAGTGTCCCTCATCCCAAGATGCGATTTGCGCTTCGAAGTGGATCCAAAGAGGCCGAGACCGTGCAAGACCTTTGAGTATCGCTTTGTGGATGCGGATGGCGAGTCTTCGGCGACGAGGTTCTGCTGTTCTTGCGCCTGCTTGAATGCTGTACTACCGGGAACAGTGATGGAGATGTCTGGGCTGTTGTACGGTGAAGCTGAACGAATCGCACCTCTATCTATGGTCGGCGAATCGTGACTAGTGTCTTTCGATGACGACGTTGCGGCCGATGCGTCGAACGAAGACCTTGAGCCAGCGAGATGCGCAAGCGATGGTGAATCGAAAGGACCTGGGGTCAGTCGAGGCGAAGCTGCGGACGGAAAGATGTTGGACTGCCTAGCGTCTGTCTGGCTGTTTCGCAGCGGGGCGGGAGATGGTAGCGAGTCGAGATACGGCAGACCCGATCCCCTATTACTTGGTTGATACGAGTCGAGGATTTCGGTTGAGGATACGTGGGAGGTGAAGGAGAGCGATACGGGCAGTTCGAACGAGCTGGCGTCCGAAGTTCGTCTTGCGGCTGCTGGCTGATCGGACGAGTGCCGCTCTGGCTGAGGTGTCTGTGACATGGCTCTCCCGTAGCGAAGCAAAAGAGATGCAGTGTTGCTGGGAAGCGGTTGCCAGGCGCGCGGATTGGAAGGACCCAGAGAGGGGAAGGCTCGGTCGAGCTCGAAAAGGTGGCGTGGGGATGATATAGTCTAGAGCAATCGCAAATGCAGCCAAGCATCAACGACTCGATGTCAAAAGCGGGCTCGGCGTTTGCGATGCCAATCTTCCGTGCAACGGATGCCATGTGTCAGTCTCGCGGTGCAGGGAGGGCTTGCACAAGCCATTCAACCGCAGATCACGCGAGGCTGCTTTAGGGGCTGTACTAAAGTTTTCTCGCAGGTCATTGGCGTCGAGTGCAAGAGCTTCACGGACAGTGAGTTCTGCGGCACAGGTAGACAAGGGCAAGCATTCGAGGAGCGGCGGTCAACTCGCATCTCCGGGTGGAACGCATTGCATCCGACGTGCGGCACGATCTTCGAACCGGGCTTGCCATTCGAGGCTTGCACTAGACAAGTGCTCAAGCCCAGACTCAAAAGCAGCTGACATGCTTCGGGACGGATCGACCATCTCGGTGGCATTGAGGCTAGCCATTTAGCGCAAGGAGAGACACTGCAGAAATTGATCTGCCAAACTTCAATTAGGGTTTGAAACCTCGCATACCGAGAGACATGCACCTTGGCTCGGAATCTCTTTCCTGTCCTCATCAAGACGAGCTGGAGAGTAGCACCGAGCGGCAAAAGGGCAATCTGCGATAAAGTGTTAGAGAGGAATGTATTCAACGCTCGGGATGGCGAGCCGCGGTGTGTGTTTGCTGACTGGCTTGGTGCAGACTGTGGCGGAACGCACTTAGGCGCGTCAAATGTTCGCGGAGTCGGAGTGTCAAATTCTGCAGGATTCGTGCAGCTTTTTGCCAGCGTCGAGTGAGGAATCGACGCGTTGCTACCGGCCTCGGACGCGGTACAGTCGGGAACTGCTCACGCAGACGTTGGTGCGAATCACCCTCCGAAGCGGTCGGGTCTGCGGTTTGCATCTCGAGACAGCCCATCTCGCTTGGGCGTGCGAGGACCGAATGATCTTCGAGCTGCACCACTTTTTGTCTTGGCCTACAATCGCGTGGCGAACAGCTTGACCGGCGGGCCTGTCAAAGCACCAAGCAACGACGCAATCGGCTGGCGGTTTCCACTTTGCAGACATCAACCCCGAGCTGCATGCACCCACCACCTCTCGCTGGGCAAAAAGTTGGCCAGCCATCCGCTCCCTCTGTCCGCGATTCTCTCCCTTCCACTCGGCCATGGGCTTCTCCATCGCATCCATGACATCACGATCATTTACCTTCCCGTTCCGCAAACATTGAACAGCGATGTCAGAAAGTGCGGCTCGAGAAAGCGAGGATTGCAATTTGAAGCGGACGGAGATGCCTGAGCCACGTGTGCTGCTCAAAAACGCGCCCTAAATTTTCAAATCTTTCGAGTCCAAAGAAGACTTAACATTTTGCATAACCGCCGGCTATTTCTCTGCCTCAGTTTGATGAGCACTTTTTACCAATATGCACCTCAAGGACACAATTTCTCGCCGAAATCAAGATGCAGCCTGCTCTATAGAAGCGTACTCGATCTTGCGAAGAAGCTAGACCGCTGTCACACGGAGTTCAAGCCTGGGTTTGGAATGATTGGCAATTCAATCTCCCAGTGATCATCGTTGCCGCTTCGTACCGGCACGAACTCTCGCACTGGCGCTTGCCCCCGCCGTCCTGCCTGCAGCCGGTTGGATGCTACCTTCTTCCTCCTCGCTCTCGCCTGTTGCCACTTCTCCTTCCTCTGTCCTCTGCCTCTTCCTTGGCGTGTTGCTGTTCGATGCAGCGGCGGTCGCGACGGAAGATCCGTCTGCAACTTCACCTTCCTCGTCTGAGGCTGTCATGGCGGTCGAATCGCGCTTTCGCCGCGTCGAAGATGTGCTGCTCGTCACAGCCGTCGAGGACGGACGGAAGGTGGGTGCCGATGGGTTGAGGGTCGGTGGTGCTGGAACGTCATCTGCAGCGAGTGGTCTACGAGGCGTAGAGCTCCCGCTTCTACTCGCGGAAAGACCCTGTACGGCTTCCTCCTCTTCGCCTTCTTCTGGTCCATCTTCCGTTTCTTCCTGACGAGTTTTGCTTCTGCCTCCACTTTCCGAGACATCGTCTCCTGCGCCATTCGTCCCCGTAGCCGCAGCGCCCTCCGCCGTCTCGCCATCGGCATCACCATCCGCCCTCTCGACCTCCCTCCTCTCCCTCTCGCCCACCTCATTTCCAACATCAACCCTCAGCGTATCCAATACGCCAATCGCCTCGCCCGTCCTCTCCGCAGCCTTCTCCGACATCACCGCGTACTTTTCCCTCTCCGCCCTCACCCCTTCCAGCTGCTCGCTCAACCTCGTCAGCGATTCCTCCAGTTCCTTCCTCGTCGGCAGCTTCACAATCTCTCCTGCCACCACGTCGTATTCCAGCTTGTTCTTCCGCTCGCGTCGTACATCTTGCAGCTTCTGCTTGAGCGCGTGGATTCGCTGCTGTGTAGCTTGCTGCTCGAGCTCGATCTCGGTTAGCTCGGAGGTGTAGGATTGGATCTCGACCTGACACGTTCCGTGGGCGATAGAGGAGAGGCGTTGCAGCTGAAGACGGAAGGCTTCGAGATCGGCTTTGAAGGAGAGTCGCGAGGATGAGACGGATTCGACATCTTTGCTGGCGAGCAAGAGGGTGAGCTTCTTGACTAGACGGCGAAGGGATCGCTCGTCGACCTGCATGCGTTGCTTGATGATGCTTTCTTGTTGTTCGCTAGTGAGCGGCTGGAGCGCCGTGCGTGATGAGGAGGCCATGATTGCTTCTGTGAACGATGTGTGAGAGGCTGTGCTTAGTCTCCGCAACCTCCCGCAAGTGTGTGTGAGAGATTGGGAAAGGATACCGCAACGATGATAATGGTAAGGAGGAAGAGAGGTACAATCTGCCCAAAGCGAGCAGATCCGACTTCCGTGCTTGTACCGATTCTTGTTGATAAGAAATTGTTAGACCACCGATCTTCATTCTTGACCACAAAAAAAACGGGCCTTTGTCGCCAACTGAAAGCGTTCTTCTCATTTCCCTTTGTCGACCTGTCTGACAGCGCCGTCCCACTCATGACATGCACCTGTGGGCGTAATGAAGCATGCCATGCCCTTTGTCTGTCATACGCTACCCTTTGTAGGCTCTGCTTGCTAAAGCATTGATGCTTAGCTTGCAAGCACGGTTGAGAAGGGCTGCTGAAGATGTCCGCGACTCTGGTCGATGCCGAGAGACAATGGTCATACACCGGCGGGTGAGTCTGCATACGTTTCAATACTTTTGTGTGCAAGAAGCTCATCGAGGCCAGAATCTGGCCCACTGTCCGCCTACGGGCAACGCCTTCCTCCTCCTCATCATCTTTGATCTTGTACCTTCCACCATCTCGATAGTTTTCAGTCTTCAATCGCGGACCATCACTTCTCTTTGACAGAGATCAACTCACGTTCTCTAGACATCATAGACGGCTGGACCGTCTCTCTCTCTTTCTTTCTCTCTTTACTCTTCCCTCAGCGCACCATGTTCATTCCACCATACCTCCAGCGATGGGCGCTGCTCAACCTGATCCGAGTCCTCACCATCGTCTCGTGCATCCTCTTCATCTCCTCCATCATCCGAACCCTCGTCATCAACTTCAACCACTATCCGCCACCCCTCTCCTTCTCCACCTCCTCTTCCTCCTACTACCCTTCCACCGACATCCCCACCACCTTCCTCGGTGTGTTCTGGTCGACACTCCATCATTCTTCCATCCTGCTCGTCCTGCTCACCGTCATCCTGTCCGAACTTTCGCTCCCAATCCCTCTGCTCAACCGCTTGTTCAAGAACACGCTTCCCTTTTTAGGTCCAAACTGGGGAACAGATTTCCTGGGGGTCCTGCTGATCTTGGTTGCAGGGGACAGTTTGAGTAGGGGCGATGTCGGAGGCAGGTTCGCAGAGATCAGCGCTTGGGTGGTGGCGAGTTTGGGAGTGGCGAATGTCGCGGTGGGCGTGGCGTGGAGGGCAAAGGCCAAGGTGGTGAGGAGTCCAATGGGATGGAAGGCCGAGGTGGCGGAGAAGCTGGAGAAGTTGGCGGATGCGAAGAGGGACGCGGAGAGGGTAGTGGATGGTCTACCGCTTCCGATCAGCAGTAGGAAAGGGACGGGAAAAGGGAAAGTGAATGTAGACGGGTTGAAGAGTGTCATCGGTGGAGTTGGGAAGAAGGTCATGGAGAAGATAGAAGAGAGTCAAGAGAAAAGGAACAGGGAGAAGAAAGGACAGGAGGAGGATGTCGAAAAGACAGGTGCTCCGGCGATGTCGATCTTTACTCCAACCCTACCGTCTGCGGTTGTCGCCTCCAGAGTCACGCCGCCCCCAGCTGCAGCTGCCAACCCTGCAACAGCTTCCGCAACGATAACCTCTCGTCATGCGTTTTCGACCACTACGCGTCGTACATCATCCAGCAGCTCCTCCTACACCACCTCTTCCACAACTACATTTGATCGCGATCAACCAACACATCCACCACCCCTGCTCACCACCACCTTCAGCTCTCCCCTCTCCCGCACATGGCCCCTTTCTCCACCACCTCGAACAACGCTCAAAACCGTCCGATTCACACCCTCCCCCACCCCGCACTACCCCTCCACCACAGTCGACTCGCTCCGCGCTGGAGTCGAAACCACCCTTCCTCCCTCACCCCTCGTCGTCGAAGGATCCAACTTCCACCTCCTCGCACCACCACCCTCCACATCATCCAAATCCACCACTTCGACCGAGTACCACCTTCTCGCTCCACCACCTCTAAACCTTTCCCAAAGCAACGACTCGAACGGATCTCGGGTGGGGTTGATCGACGGCGAACGCTCACCTTCCGTGCTAGCCTCGCTCAAAGCAGCCATGCTCGAGGCCCAGGCGAAAGCCAGTCCCAGCAAAAAAAGTCTCTACCTCGGCAGCAGTAAGTGGAGAGAAGAGTATGCGGCTTTGACCGGTGCGACACCCTCCGACTGTCACGGCGGGGATGAGGAAAAGGTCCAACCGCATCACGGGAGTGAAAAGGAGAAAACGGAGAAAGACGGTCGGCCATACAACTTTCTATAACGTTTCAATCACACACACACACATCTGTATATTATGCCAAATGCCAAACGTCATCAAACGATAGAGTTTCAACACGCATCCCCTTGCAAACAGCTCCAATTCCATTCAAATGCGCTCGTAGAACAACATGTACGCCTTCGCCTTCAACACCTCCTCAATCGTCGCCGCCCTCACCACTGTATCCGAAGTGTAAACCCATCGTCTACCGTCATCCCGCTTCCTCGGATCCACATCGTCATCATCGTCATCTCCCTCGCCATCCCGCCCGTCCACATGTCGGTGGGCATTGCTCTTGTCGCTAGCTACCGTGGCTACAGCGGGAGTTGGTTCGAGCGGCGTCATCGTCCCCGTTGTGGGTGTTGCGCTTCCCGGAGTAGCTTGAATCGACGGAAGAACGCTTTCATTCGTGTTTGCGTGCGACTGCTCGAGCTCGTCGAGACTGTCCCAGCTAGCCATGGGTCTGAGTTGCGGTCGAGGTCGAACGAGTTTGGGTCCCTGGGAAGCGGAAGACTCGCTTTCGCTGGCCGTCTTGCCATAGCCGTCGGTCTCGAGGGACGAGATGGATGTCTGTGGCGCAATGTCGTGCGACGACGAGCCAGAGACGCTGCTTGACGAGGGAACGCTGCTCATGGCGACCGACGACGAGACGGGCGCTGCCGACGCGGGTCGAACGGGTACGGGCAGTGGGGCAGGCGAGGCTGCGTTGGATCGCGAAGGCTTGAAGAATCCAAAGCCTCCTCCACTGGCCGCTGTCGTCGGATTGGCGCTCAGAGGAGCCGGCGTGTTCGATCGACTGGTTGGCGCGGAACGTGCCACCATCTCTTTTGGCCTGTCCTTGAGCTTGATGCGGTCCGACAAGACATATGCGGTATAGTGACCGGCAGACAACGAGCCCTGATGTACGATCACCGCGTACAACCTATACTCGGTCTTGGGCCTGCGAATCACCGATGGCACAATCTCGTGGCCGTTGGAAGAATGCACCTTGGGACCTTCGTCCAAATCTCCGCCTCGCGCTCCTTGCGCAGGCGAACGATGATCGCTGATATGCCACGACCACATGCCGTGCTTCTTGCCCTTCTTGCCTCCTTCATGCACTCGTTGGTGGCGTTTGCCGTGCCTGTTAGACACCTCGACCTTGACATGGCGTGCGTCGACGCCGGCATGGGTCGCCTCCTCTTCTGCGCGCTTGCGGATAGCGAGCGGATCACTTGAAGCCTTCAGACGCCCACGCCGGTCGTACTCCTCTCTTGGCGGTGCCAGCCACGGCGTGATGTCGAGATACTCGGGGAACGTGACCTGATCATCGATCTTTTTGAACCCTGCCAGTCCGGAGACGAAGCCGCGTCCTGTAGCTTGGAATCGCTTGAGATGGAAGATGAGCACCGGTGGAGCTGACGCAATCAGGTAACGTTTGAGCGCACGACGAGGCAGGCTCTGAGCCGATCGTTTCGACCTTTGCTCCGCGGCCTCGGACTTTTCGGTGCCTTCGGCTTCGGTGTCTGTGCCTTCCACAGTGGAGGCATTCGACTCATCCATGCCAGTCGAGAAGCCAGACGCATCCGTCTCTGTACCCGTGTCGTACCCGTTGCTGGGTGCAAGACGATCCCGGTTCCGAGCTGCTGCTTCTACGCTGCTGTAACTCGACAAGGATCCTCTCTTGTGATGCGTCACCTGTCCATTGGTGCCGTTCGAAGCTGGTGACGTGGAAGCGGATCCTGCATAGTCTCTCGCGACCACACTGCCGTCGATGCCGCTGCTGCTGCGGGATCTCTGCTCCTTGGGCTCAAAATTGTCCATCGATGCATCGGCCGAGGTCATCGAGATGGTGGGAATATCCGATCGCTGCAGCGAGGGTTGCGAAGCGCTGGACCCGGTCATGATGGAATCGACGCTGCTGCTTGCAAGCGTGCTCTGGCTCGCCGAGGTTGCCATGCTGGTGCCCACGGATCGACTCGTCAGCGTCTCATCTCCTACTATAGAGGGCGCTTTCTTCTGGTCCTGCGTATCTTTGCTTCTCTCGAAATCCGACTCGCCGTCCGAACTGCTGGGCTCGCTTCCCTCCTCGTCGTCGACCTCGGCAGATGCGACACCTTTGCGTCTGCGACGTCGACGAATCTGCTCGCGTTCGTGCGCATCAGGAGGATTGGCCAATCGCCAGCAGTTCTTGCAAGCAAAGCTATTGTCACCATCGAGGACTTCTACGCTCGTGAACTGGCGCAGGGAGGCAATCAAACCTGTCGTGGACTGCTCCTCTCGAACCTTGAGGCGGCGCTTGGCACCTTGCGATCTAGGGTTGGGCTCGAACTCGGCAGCGGGGTCGCGATGTCGTGCTCCTGTGCCGACAGAGCGAAAGAAGCCGTGCAGAGGCTTACCTTGAGCTGCGGCAGCGGTGACGACGGTGTCAAGGAGCGGCGAAGGCGCGCCTGGCTTGCGAGAGGCAGCTGCGTTGGGGTGAGTGCTGGCTGGATCGTCTGCCATGATGCGAGCGATGTAGGCGGATTGATGAGACGACGATTTGGTGGGTCGAAGTGAGGGGCGCATGCCGCCGGCAAAGGGGAGCGCGGCGGAGCGGTCCCCACCAGGTGGATGCGGGCTCGTCTCGCGACTGCTGGCGTCGGTGGCTGTAGCACCCGTAGCGGCGCTGCCAAGCATCCTGGCCACCCTAGTGCCCGTTCGCGCGTCACCGGTATCTTCGCCAGCCGAGGGAGGTGCGGAGTCAACGTAGGGTCTGGGAGCAGAGGTGGGCGCCAAGGAGAGCGAAGCCATGTCGGGGAAGTCGGGCTCCATCTCGCTGCCCGAGGTGGCGCCTAGCTTCTCGTGACGACCACTGCTCTTGCGTAGGCTGCGTGTACGCAGCTGGAAGCGTCCACGACCGCCTTCATCGGGCGAAAGCAAGCCGCTCGACTTTTTGAATTTGACTGCGTTCGAATCAGCATCGCTGGCTTCGGTCTCGCTGTACCGAGGGGTGCCGACCGGAGTGACCACATTTGAGCCGCTGGCGGCGGTGGCAGCGGCGGCCGACTTGCGATCTACGATGGTCCGACCCTGCGTAGCACGCCTCCAACGGTCAGCCATGCTGCGAAGACGATCTCGTTTGCGCGACTTGGGGTTGTTGGCGTCGTCGCGCAGACTGAGGCTGATGTCGTAGAAGTCCTCATAGGTGTGCGAAACCTTCTTGCATCCTTCGCAGACGACCATGCTGGCAAGTTTGCCGCAAAAGAGAAGGTCGAGGAACGGAAGCAGTTGTTCCTCGGTCGGCGTTTGCGTAGTTGGGGCCAGCGCATCTGCAGGCGCAGACTCTGGCGACTGGGACCCGATCTGACCGTTTTCGACGTCAGTCGCAGTGAGTCGACTGGTTGGCGATGCCGTCGCTTCTGCTGCCGCTGTTGCCGCAGCCGGTGTCGTCGCGGACGAACTGCTGATCTTGGCCTTCTTGTTGGGCGGCGGCGGACGCATCTTTTTGATGAGGTCGAGCTCCTCCATTCGGCAAGCGTCCAGAAGATGACGCATGAGCTCGTGACCATCCTGCTGGCCGTACTCGAGGTACTGATCGTACTTCTTTCCGATCTGGTTGAGGAGACGCTTGGGGTTGACGTTGACCGAAGCACGCGACTTGTGACCGTCTGTCCAGAACTTCTCGAGTACGTGTCGGAAAGCCGTGTTGAGCGGCAGATCAAGCACGTCTGGCTCGTATGCGGGACTGGTAGAGCACGAGGTGGAATGTTTTTGTGCAGGGGGAGTAGCCGAGGCAGCAGGCAAAGGCAACTTGCCAGGTTTGATGGTTGCTATCGGGTAATGCGCTGGAAGTGTGTTGAGCGATGCCAGAGAAGAATCGAGGCTGCCGCTGGGGTTGGGGGGATTGTCGATGCGGCGTCCGTGCTCTCCATCGCACACGCGAAGGGCGGGGCTCTGAGACCGGTTCGGCCATTGGTTGTGTCTGGAAGAAGCGAGAGCAGCCGCTGTCGGTACCTGTGAGGGCTCGTCGGAGAATGCAGCCGAGACAGGAGGACCTTGAATGAGCAAGCGAAAGTCGCGCGTGTTTGCGATGGACTGAAGGACCGAGTTGAGGAAGCAAGTGTTTCCAAGGTTGAGAATGCCAGGGTGGAAGGAAGGGTCGTACTCGTTGGCGGGTTTGACGTGTTTGGAGCTCGAGGCGGTGAAGGAGCCACCGAGCAGACCCGGGAAAGATGAGGAAGACGAAGAGGAAGACGCTTGCTGAGACGCGGAAGAGGCGACAGGGGTGACAAAGCGCGAGCCACTGCCCGGGTAAAGCGGATTGCCCATGCTGGCGCCACAGAGCAGCTCGTTGCAAGAATCAAGGAGCCGTCCGATCGGGATTGGAGGGGAGCGGCGACGAGCGACAGCCGGTGCGGGCCTTGTTGGTGGATTCCGGATGATCAGCGATGCATGGAGTGCGAGCAGCAGACGCCAATTGAGAGCCAAATGGAAGAAGAACGGTGAGTCTTATGACTGTCGATTGCCTGAATGTTTCCTCCGAAGGTTCCTGTGAAGGGTATTGGAGAATGTACGAAAAATGACGGAGGTTTTCCCAAGACGGCGAGTGCGAGCGGCACGGAAGGAAGGATAGGATGCAAAGTCTATAAGCAGGCAAGATCAGAAACGAGGCAGGCCGAAACGAACAAGAGAGCCCGACGCCCGAAGAGAAGGATGAGGATGTCGAGGGCGATTCGGAATACAAGCCTTCACACGCCGTCTGGGGTTGAACCAATCGACGGATGGAAAGCTAGTCGGTCGCCAATGAAAGGTAGAGGTGGAGGAGATGAAGAGGGTCCGAAAGAAGGAGGCGGCGTCGTTGCGACTGTCTTGTGCGCATAGCAAACAATGAATCGTCTTTGGCAGTGATGGGATTGACCTCGAAGCGGGGGCCCATCGAGAACGGCAGCGCCGACTGAGCTCCGAGTAACAGCAGGCTGCAGACCAGTCAAAAGTCAAACTGACTCAAGTTAGCAGGTGTTGAGGCCACGAATTCCGATTTTTAGAGTTTCTTGTGTTTGAGGTCGGAGACGAGGCTGGCTAAGCTCGGTCCTCGTCACTCGTGGCCAGGCCCGCCCGGCCATCTGATTAATTACTCTAAAATATCACTTTACCCAAACAAAACGGCGCCAGAAAGCCGTTCAAGTGCCCCTCGTGTGTATTGTACGCCAAAACGTGGCACGAGACTCTTCAACTCGCTTGGACACCTCATAGCTCTTACTGTATACCGTAATTATCCGCCCAACGAGACCCGTGCGCCGGACCTCATTTTCCCTGGTCCGCGGTCTTGTCTTTGCTGTTCACCGTCACAACTCTTTCCGCTGTATGACACGTCATTCGTCTCGGCGCGAGCTTGAGCTTCTCAAGGAGCCTTCAGGGCGGAAACTGCGTCAACGACACCGCACGGCCGTCTCCGTGGGGCAAGCGTGTTCGAGCTCGACTTAATGGACTGCTGAGTGCCACTTTGAGCTGGCATCGACATTTGCAAAACGCCATCACGGTCATACTCACCCGTTGTAATCTTGTCAATCTCTTCAGGAGCACGATGAGGGCTAGACACACATCAGGGAAGGACGGGAATGTATGTGTTGATTTTTGGTTCCCCCTCGTTCTGGGAAGGAGCGCAAAAAGATGCATAATACAGGATGAGTGTGGTGTGAGAAAGTGGTGACAGACAACGATGATCGGATCGATGGAAACGTGGTTCGAATCAACACCTCTGCCTTGGTATCAGGTGCTGCCAAGCCTTGCACGATCGACCCTGCGGGGAGAAGAGAAAGATCAACCCGAGACTGCCCAGAAACGAGGGGGAAAGAACAAAGCAGGGCACGGGTCGGTCGATCCTGTTATAGCCGGCGAGCTTTAGATTGCAGAGGCGTGTCAGGATGAAGCCCGTCCATCGATTGAAGGCATCGCGTCTGCCTGTGTGTATGTATGAGGGTGTAGGAGAAGAATGCTGCAAGAGAGTTGATACCGGACCGAGAACAAGAGAGTCGCTGCTATTGTTTAAGCAGAGGCCTTCTTGGTGGCGGGCGAAAGCACGTTGCGGCGCTGCTTCTTGAGGAGCATGACGTTGAATCGGTCAAAGTCCGAGAGCGAGCGGCGCGTCTTGACGGCAGCGCGCTTCTTAGCCCAGCTGGACTGAGCCCACTTCTCGGCGACACCGGCCTTGTCGAAGAACTTCTTGACGGCGGTCGAGCCGGCAGCACGGGGAAGACCGGGCACAGTAAGCTTGGTGAGGGTGAGGTGCTTGAAGGCGAACACCTGACGGGCGACACCGGTGCTGGGCGAGTCAATGATGGCCTGAGAGAGTTTGAAAGGAGAGACGAATCGAAGTGATGTCAGCGAGATGTTTCTGGAATAAAAGCCTCTCTGTACCACGACATCGAACAATTCATGACGAAAAGCGAAAGCGTCTCGAATCAAGACATTTTGTTGGTGTCCCCATCAAAAACGGGAGAGGGCATAACGGTGTCCAAAGCCGCTGAGAACCAGCGATATCATTTCCTCCGTCGACCATCACAACGTGACGACCGTCGCCGGTCCTGAATCTTCACTGCCAACCCAACCATATGAGATGCGTCCTCTTCCCCACCAAGATGTATCATCCACCGGAGCCTCCATAGGTGCGTTCGTAATTCGTGCCGGTCCGCAGCCTGCTGTTTCGGATACGCAATGCCCTCTGTTGATTCCATTTTGAGCAATGCAACTGTGCGACAACGAAGCGATCCGACCCCCCATTTCCTGCCTCATCCCCGGATTAATCCTGCTGTGTATCTGCCATGTCCGATCCTCCGACTGCATCTGCTGCTTTCCTGCTCTGAAGTGTTCGATGTCGTGGTGATTGATTGGCGAGGTGGCAACTTACCCTGTTGTGGTCAATGACCTCGACGATGACGGCGAGCTGGCCGGCGGAGGGGCCCTCCTCGACGAGGACGACACGGCCAACCTGAACGTAACGCTTGAAAGAAGCAGGCATTGTGTATGATCTGGTGTGTGGGAATAGTGCAAGAAGACGAGGTCGGACATAAGGTCAGATGCTGATCTTTCGATGAGAGATGAGGGCAGCAGCAATCGTCGCGTCGGTCGAATCCGTGTGGTCTAGGAGGTGGATGACTGCGTTCGTCAGGTAATGGGTAATATCTTTTCTGTGATTGCTGTTGTCGAGTCTTTGGGCGGATCGTTTATTCGGCGCTGTGAACACGTGTTGCCGTCGACGGAGCCCAACCGGAACTGTAGACGGCAGCAATCGCTCGTATAGACGCAAGCTGCGGATCCTCCCCTGAGGTGCTGGATGGTCCTCGGTCCACCATGCGATACCAATTGCAGATTGAGCTCTGTACGCTGTTCGGAACGAGACACCACAATACATTGTCGTCTGCTGAGGTAAATGCTGTAGGAAGTAGTTGATACGCGGCTTTACAGATGCTGTGGAAGCACCGACCTGATGCAATGCGGAGTATTCGCTGGGATCGTTGGCAAGAGGCTGAGACTGAGACTGCTGAACGGTGATGCCTTCCATTGATGGCTGCTGTGACGGGCTGGCGAGCACGGATGCTGGTATTGACGAATGCTGACGATGCTGCTGTATCCAATAGGTTGGCATGTACTTACGTTCTTGAGATGATGGTGATGGGCGTGGTAGAGATCGAATGGCCAGTGACAACGACAACAACCACAATCCAACGGGGCTCGCAGACACACTCTCGTACCGCACCGCAGCTGCTGCTCAGGCCTTGAGCTTCTCTCCAGCTGACATTCTCGACTTGTTCCAGCTTCTTCGCTCACACCGTGGCATCCAAGCTGAGACTGCAGCCTCGTCATTTTGGGCCTCAGACTCTTCAACCTGAAGCTTCTCAGCATTGCCAGCCACAGTTTCTTGGGGAGCCACTCTACTGCCTCTACGCTCTAAGATGATGCCTTTCAGATTTCAATTCAATTTAGATTCAATTTTGATCTCCAGGCTGCACGTGATGCACCATCTTCTGCCCACGATACACTCACACAAGACTCTATACGTCTCGTCCGTCGATCGTGTTCAAGACCAAGATTCTCAAAACTCATATCAAACGATGCTCATACATACGAAGATGAGTATGATACGGTCCGAGAAGGAATTGATCGAGAGAGATGGTGCAAAAGGACAGGCGGAAGGGCGAGGGGCACCCAAGGCCATTCAATCATCGGCCGCATTTATACACGTGACCTGTCTTGGGTTAAATACAAACTCGTTGAGATTAATTCCGAAATACGAGCCTGAGAGACGGGACAATTTCAGCTGATCTGACATTTGAAGCTCGAGGCAGCGCACCCTAAACTTACGAGCGGCAGTCGAGGAAACGAGCAACAGCAGAGCGCAGTCCAAGTTGAAGAGTGGGCATTGGCTGAGCGAATCTGTCGGTTTAGAAAGGTGGCAGGCCAGCAGTCAATCCGAGATTTAACTTAAGGGAGCTCAGGGTGCGAGATTGGCAGCCAAGCAAGCCGACCAAGGCTGGCAATCGAGCTGAGCAGAGCAGCTGGCGGTGCTCGCCATCATCCGAAACGTGCGGACGCTACCAACCGGTTGACCTTTCTCCACCAATCCTCAAGTCATCACTGAATAGCGTAAGTATACAGCACCTTTTCATCGACGCTGTGCATGCCACCCGACTACAACGTAACGACCACCGTCAGCAGCAACCACGACAAAGTCGGAAACTCGGCATCTTTTTGTCTTGAACCTGTTTTTGAGATTGTAAAAACAGCGTCGACCAGCAGCACACAGCGTCAGCACCCAAAGCCACACAGCATCGATCAGGCTCTGATCTCTCCGCTCTCCATCGTCTGTCCCTTCTACCACCATCGCATCGCCATTCCATCGACGTCTTTATCTCAATCAACAGAAAAATGGTCAACGTTCCCAAGACGCGCAGGACTTACTGCAAGGGCAAGCCCTGCAAGAAGCACACGTGAGTATTCATTTCGACCATGGAGCGACGACAGCAGCAGTCACCGGATCCCATAGCAGCAGCAGTATGGACATGTCAGATGATGTCGAACGAATTCAGCTAGGATACACAAAGATCATCAGGTCGGATACTTGGAAGGGTCTGCAGGTCAGAGAGCTTAGATGGACTGTCAGGAACATTCGGCGTCGGTAGCGCAACGCACCGGAGGAACGACCAGCATCACTTTGGAAGCAAGCATCGCATTCAACTGGGCGTGGGGAGCATTTTGCACTATCAGCAGAAACACCTCGACATCGCCAACATGGTTGCCGACTAGGGACAAGGCTGGCAGGAAAGCTCGAGTGGTGTTATTGGCGCCTCTTTGCACACAGCATGGTGGATCTCAACCACAAAGCACAATCCGACCTTCTTGGATCGACAGGGAGGGCATCAGGGCAATGACGGACAAGCACGTTGAACAACCTAACCGCTTGGACTGGTGGACAAGGAGGAAACACGACTATTGCACAAGGAGCCTGCAATTAGACTGCTGCTGCGTCACCTTCCGCCGTCTCCCCTTGAACAATGTCGCTGACATTTTGCCTTGCCAATTCAACCTCCAACAGCCCCCACAAGATCACCCAGTACAAGACTGGTAAGGCTTCGCTGTACGCTCAGGGTAAGCGTCGTTACGACAGGAAGCAGAA
This sequence comes from Pseudozyma hubeiensis SY62, assembly GCF_000403515.1. Lineage (NCBI taxonomy): Eukaryota > Fungi > Basidiomycota > Ustilaginomycetes > Ustilaginales > Ustilaginaceae > Pseudozyma > Pseudozyma hubeiensis. The sequence goes on from NW_012133841.1 coordinate 63,024, forward strand.
GGGTTACGGTGGTCAGACCAAGCCCGTCTTCCACAAGAAGGCCAAGACGACCAAGAAGGTTGTGCTGCGTCTCGAGTGCACCGCGTGCAAGTACCGATCGCACGTCGCCCTGAAGCGATGCAAGCACTTCGAGCTTGGTGGTGACAAGAAGCAGAAGAACGCCGCGCTCGTCTTCTAAGCTTCTCGTCCTTTCGCCTCCGTCCTCTTTCATCTTTCACTCGTCGTTGGTCCAAAGTGATCCTCTACTTTCACCTTGCCAACCTTTTTGCCGTCTATATTGTTCTTGGATAGCGCTTCATCAGACGATGACGCTTTCATGAAAAGATGTCGATCGTCCTCGTCGACGTTGTACTTTTTCTTTCCCTGCGTCGGTAAGCTCGCGGCTTGCAGGCGTTTCATCACCATCAAAACGAGGTGCGGGATCAGCGGTCTGTCAGACCGTCCCCTTTGCCAATCTCTACACACACATACGCAAAACATAAGCATTCTCTCTCGATACTTGTCTGTGAAGTTGTGTGAAATGAGGTGATAGACGGATCACATGCTGGAGAAGCGGAGACGTTGAAATGTGGAAAGAAAGAAGTGATTTGCAAATGGAAATTCTACATGACGAACCATCTATAACAACAGATCGATATTGCGATTAAGCGAAAGCAGAAGTTTCGATACCAGCCTCCTTGGCAGCGTTGACGAACTGGCTCTTAACAGCATCGGCACCGGTTGCGGCTTCGGCCTTCTTCCTGTACTCTCCGAGCTTGGCGGCTTCGAGCTTTTCGCACAGAGCGTCGAGTTCGTTGAGTTGAGCTTCGATGATCTGCGGGGTGGGGGCCGAGGAGGAGAAGTAGTTGTTGTCGGTGATGAGTTTGTTGAGCGCCTTCTTTTCCTTCTTGATGGCTTTCTTGGCTGCTTCCTTGAGCTTCTTGGCGTCTGCTTTGGCAGCCTTCTCCTGTTCGGCGGCGGCGGCTTCCTGCTCAGCTTTGAGTTTGGCAGCTTCCTCGGCCTTCTTCTTGTCCTCGGCGGCTTTGCGAGGATCGACAGCGCCAGCGGCACCGTTGACGCCAGGACGACCCTTGTTCTTCTTGGCCTCACGAGCGGCTTTGTCGTCGGCCTTGAACTGCTTGATGCGCGGGTCGACAGAGAGAGCCTTGTCGACGAGGTTGCGGAGGCGTGCGTTGTCCTCCTTCTTTCTGCGCGCGCGTTCGTTGCGGTTCTTCTTCTCGGTGTATCGCTTATCGTCGCGGTTGTCGGAACCCTCGTTGATCTCCTTGTCGAGGTACTCGAACGACCTCCACGAGTCAAAGTTGTAGAAGAAGTCGTAGAACTCGTTGACCTGGTCGCGGGTGGAGTTGGCGTCGCCGAGGTGGGGGACGGGACCGTTCTTGGGTTCGGAGAAGCGGCCTTCGCGCTCGAAGATGGGAGCCCAGAGCGAGTAGAACTTGTCGGCGGGCTCCTTGCCGGTGGGGACGTTCTCGTCGTCGATGGACTCGTCGACAGAGTCGAATTGACGACGCTTCTCGGGGTTGCTCAGGATCTCGTGTGCCTTGGCGATGCACTTGAAGAACGAGTCATCCGAAGTGAGACCGGAAGAGCCAGCCTTCTTGTCCGGGTGGTGCTTGAGCACCTTCTTGCGGTGAGCGATCTTGATCTGCTCCTGAGTGGCCTTCCATCGCAATGCGGACAGACCGAGGACGGCGTAGTGGTCCTGGGTCTTCCACTCCTTGGGATCGCGAGCAAGCAGCTCCTCGGACTCATCCTCGTCACCGACACCTGCATCGTCGTCGCCGTTTGCTTGAGCGGCGGCAGCAGCGGCAGCGAGAGAGTCGGAGATGATCTTGTCGTCCTCGGCAAAGGTGAGGTTGTTGAGCTGACGACGCTTGTGGGCGAGGAAAGCGGGTCCGACGGGTTGAAGGACGTGGGTGGTGGGGGCCGAGAGGGCGGAGGCGGAGGACTGTCCGGGCTTGAAGCTGGCAGGAGCCGCCGGAAGCTCGTAATCGAGGTCGACGAAGACGGACATTTTGGATCGATGATGGATGATGATGGCGAGGAGAAGATACGCAAAGACGAACTGAATCGCTGTTTCAGCGTTTCTTCCAAAGTGGCACGCACACTCGCCGTCTGCCTCGCTGCCATTCAGCAAAACTTTCGGATTCGCAACTTTTCTGCCCAAAAAAACTGAGTCTAGTTCAATTCTGACGATCTCACATTCTATTTGGTTGCGCAGGAAGAAAAGCGCTTTGACAGTGCGACCAAGAAGAGTCGAAAGTGTGTGTGACAGATTTTGAACATCTGAACTGCGTTTGACACTTGTCACACCTTTCCTCTATCTATCTCGGTCCTCCTCACACACACCCGCTCAGCCCGCCATGATCGATCTCCTCCTCCTCCAGCCCGACAAGGGCGGAAACCCGCAGCTCGTCAAAGACTCCCAGAAGAAGCGCAACGCATCCGAAGAGCTCGTCGACGAGGTGCTCGCCCTCTACAAGAACTGGGTTTCGCTCCAAAAGGACCTCGACACCGCACGTCGCGATGTCAATGCCGTACAAGCTGAGATCACCAAGCTCCGCAAAGCCAAGGAGAATGCAGACGAGCAGATGGCCACCAAAAAGCAACTCGACGCCAAAGTCAACGACCTCAAACCTTCCGTCGTCGCCGCCGAGCAGGAGATGAAGACCAAAGCCATGCAGATCGGCAACATCGTCGGCGACAAGGTCCCCATCAGCAACACCGAGGACGACAACGCAGAGCTGCGCAAGTGGCACCCGGACGGTCCCAACGCACAGGTCGAGAAGAAACAGGGCATCCTCAGCCACCACGAGGTCATGTACCGTCTCGAGCTGTTCGACACGGAGCGCGGAACCAAGATCTCGGGTCATCGCGGTTTCTTCCTCACCGGAGACGGTGTCGATCTCAACCAGGCGCTCATCAACTACGGCCTCGACTTTTTGCGCAAGAAGAACTACAAGAAGATCATGACCCCCTTCATGATGCGCAAGGAGGTCATGGCCAAGACGGCGCAGCTCGACCAGTTCGACGAGGAGCTCTACAAGGTGACCGGCGATGAAGACGACAAGTACCTCATCGCCACCTCCGAGCAACCCATTTCGGCGCTCCACTCGGACGAAGTCTTCACCGAACCCGCCAAGCAGCTGCCCATCCGCTACGCCGGCTACTCGACGTGCTTCCGCAAAGAAGCCGGTTCGCACGGCAAGGACACCTGGGGTATCTTCCGCGTCCACCAGTTCGAAAAGATCGAGCAGTTCTGCATCACCGACCCTGCCTCCTCGTGGGACATGCTCGAGCAGATGCTCGCCAACTCGGAGGAGTTCTACCAGTCGCTCCAGCTCCCCTACCACGTCGTGGCCATCGTCTCCGGTGCGCTCAACAACGCAGCCGCGATGAAGTACGACCTCGAAGCGTGGTTCCCCTTCCAGGGAGAGTACAAGGAGCTGGTCTCGTGCAGCAACTGCACCGACTACCAGTCCAGGAGGTTGGACGTCAGGTGCGGCTTCAAGAAGCCAGGTGATACCAAGCAGACGTTCGTGCACATGTTGAACGGTACGCTCTGTGCGACCGAGAGGGCGTTGTGCTGTGTGGTGGAGAACTGGCAGACCGAGGATGGGTTGAGGATCCCGCCTCCGTTGGTGCCGTACATGGGTGGCAGGGAGTTTCTGCCGTACACTAGGGAGTTGCCTAAGAACACGACGAGTCAGAAGAAGAAGTAGAAGCGTGCAGGTGGACGGGTAGCCAAGCTGCAACGAGTTGGCGCTTCTCTCGCTGTGTCAACGGTATCGCTTCCAGGATGCAATGTCATTTCATACAGACACACACGCAAGTATCCCACAATGGCTTTGCTGTCAAAGTCAAAACCACTCATTCGCGTGTCCCGCCTGTTCCGCAATCAACACATCGATCGTATCGCCAAAATACCCGCCCTCCTCCTCCCCCAACGCCGCCACACACCTGCTATGACCCTCCGCATCACCCAACACATAGCACATGTACCCCACAGGAGCGATGAACGCCTTATCGCTGTACTCCACCAGCGCCCTTTTGTGCTGGAGATCGACTCCAGCTGGAATCTGTGGGAAACTGAAACAGCTTTCGCTCCTCACCGAGTGGTGTGCGTGTTGCAGCAAGGGTAGGATGGAGGTGTCTCCGGTGGTGGCGAGGTAGTGCGAGAGACGCCAGGGTGTACGGCATGCGTTCCAGTTGAGGTTGCCGTCGTGGTCGGATTCCAGGAGCTTGCCGTGAGCAGGGTGCCAGGTTTGCGTGTTCGTGTTGAAGGTGAGGAAATCGGGGAGGAGACCGGTGGTACCACCGCAGGAGAGTGCGACTTGTTTGGTCGATTGAAGCACCCACTCCCACCTCGTGCGTTCGGAAGCATCGCAATGGTAGCGTGAGAACAACGCAAATGCAGAGAGGATGAAATCGCTCGTCCTGGTGCTATCGTACAACTTCTTACCAGCGGGGGTATCGCAGTTCGCCCAGTCACCCAACAACGGCGTCCCAAGGTGCGGATGGATCGTATATCGCAAAATGGAAGAAGTCAACCGATCCGCTTCCACCTTATACCTCTCCTCACCACCCCACTTCTTCCACGCCAGATACAGCGATGAAGCGATATCCACATCTCCATCCGTAGCCGATGTCCTACCATCCTCCTCCACATACGGTTCCACCTCTCCCCCACCAGGTTGGTTCGCCGACCGGATCTGCCAACACATCAACCCACGATCGTTTCGAAACCGTTGAAAGAAGCTCAACAGACCGTCAAAGTCGGTACGATTCCCGTGGAGAACAGAGATGAGCATGGCATAGCCGTGAGCTTCCGAGCAGGTGATGGCGTTGCCATTGTCGCCTTTGGCGTTGTAGTAGCAGTAGAGGCCGGCGGGGGAGGTGCGGAGGTAGGCAGACCGCCATGCGACGTATTTCGCCTCCATCTTTGGAGCGAGAGGATAGGATGGTGTTTGACGTCTTCCCAGTTTCGAGTTGGTGGTGTCGGGAAGAGGGAGGTGAGTGACGAGGCAGTGCAGTGTCGGATGAAGCTCTCCGGGAAGAAAAAGTGTTGGTCTCGACACACATGCAAGCACGCTGTGACGAAGCACACACACACACAGCCACGTTCTTCCACTCAGACCAACACACACGCCTTTCTCTCGAAAAAATTAAAGCTCGGCTCGCCCTCTTGCCAGTATTGCACCAACCGCCGGCTCACTGACTGCATATTTGCGCTGCTCACCTCCTCCACCCAAAGCCCTTCATGCAGCACTCTTCCTCTCGCGCAACTCTGTCTGCAACACATCATGATGTTTTTTGATTGAACATGCTTTCCCCTATCTTTCGACGAGGAAAGCAAGAATGCATGTGGGATGGAGTGAAGGATCGACATATTGTACAACGACAGTATATGGAGAAGTGTGTGTGTGACCAGCGCCGTTTCCTTGGATCCCTTACGATGGCCTGCCCAAATAGAGGGAGGCCTCGTTTCCAAGATTGGATGGGGGAGTACGACGCTGGGGCTGATAACATTGTCAGCACAGGGGGAAAGATGACGGGGAGCAGTTTCTCTTCGTGAACCGTCAACGGACGATCACGGAATTACTTTTGGGGTTTGATGGGACGATACGCTTAGTAGAAGAAGCCGAGGATCTTGCCGGCAACGTGCTTGCGACGGGCCTCCTCGTGGTCCATGATACCGGACGAGGTGGTGAGCACAACGTAGCCGAACGAACGGGCAGGCAGGAGCTGCTGAACCCAGTTCTCGATCTGACCGAGCTGAACGTTGAAGCGGGGCGAGATGACACCGCACTTGTTGATGCGGCCGTTGAGCTGGATGACAACCTTGCCGGAGCGGTGGTCGTCGACCTCCTCGAACTCGCCAATGTAGCCTGCCATGGTTGGAAACACCAATTGAAAAGTCAAAATCAGTAACCTGGCTTCGTTAACGCTGTGACCCAGCAGCTTCGGGACAGCAAAGCACTGAACCTCGCATCTTGATCGCATCACCGGGAACGTGGAAAAGGGGAAAAGAGTGGTGGAAGGTGATGATGATGTGGCACGCCGAAAATTTGCGCAGATTCGAGGTAGAAGTATTGCCCCTCCACGCGGTAAGCATAGCAATTGCAGTTTGCTATTCCGGAGCCTTAAAGATGAACGCTGGTATGTGCAGCTTACTCCGAGGAGCAAGTCGCAAGCCAGTTGCCCATTAGTTATAACTCCGGAGTTGATCGTTTATCCTGCTCCCAGCCAGTCCTTGTCGATGCCATGCTTTTCCTCTTCTCTTCGACTTGACGAAACTTCCAATTCTGCTGACTGTGGGTTGTGACGAATGCGAATCGTGCGATGCTGTGCAATGCTTTGCTGTGCTGTGTCCGAAAGAAGAAACTTACCGTGCTTCTGCATGACCGAGAGGAACTTGATGACGACCTTGGACGAAGGGCGCACAAGCACCTGGCGCTTACCCTTGCGCTCGGCGTTGACAATGCTGTTAAGAGCGTCGTTCTGTACATGCCAAGTGAGAAGGGAGGAAAGCGGTCAGCAACTTATTGAAGACGACGGCGAATGAAAGCTTCTACTTGAAGGTGCGACTACTTACGAGAACGGAAATGCGAACCATGGTGGGCGATTATGTGATCTACTGGGCAGGTACAGGCAAGCAAAGGGCGAATGACGAGTTGGTGGTTAGTTGGAGACCTGTTCTGCGCCAGTCGTGACTACTAGTGACGTTCCCAACACGAGCCGACCGAAGGTGGAAACACGAGCGGGGTTGCCAAGAGATGGATCTGGAGAGGTACAGGTCGACTTTCGACGTGCTTTGTGCAATGGCGGACGGTCGATGCACGAGTTGTTGGCGATGGCTGGTTCTGCAGCATGGAATCGATGCTGGCATTTCGTTATGCTGGCGTGGATGCGTTGTGAGCTGCATGTGGAACAGCGCGCTGCTATGCTGCGCGACAAGCTGGACTAGGTCGAGGATGCGACCAGGCGATGCGACATATGCGGTCCGTCGACTGGTTGTAGATATGTGTATTCAAAACTGTGCAAGACGGTGGCGCATGATGATCATCCTGTGTCGAGATGGAGAGCAGATGCTGCTGCTATCTTTGCTATTGTTGCTTGGCACTCCATCATGCTATTTGCAAATTGTCGAGCTGCTTATAATTCCTTCAGGTGTCGATGATCGCAGACTGCTGCGTGCTGACTTCGGTCGGTCGATCGGTCGGTCGGCGATGATGGGAAGTGGCTGCGTGCGGCTACTAACCTTGAAGAGGTGGTGAACAAAGGTACCGGTTGATGAAAGATGGAGTAGGAGAGAAGAAGAAGCGATTTCAAGCGAAGTGTCGACGACGACGCCGAACCATCTCGACCTTCGCTCGACCAGCGCGAGTCGGGCCAGCAGTCTCACTCTCTCACGCCCACTCCAGCCAGCCGAGCCAGCCTTGTTCTTTGTCACAATCTCGAAATCCTGGCAGTCTACAACCCTGAACATCAACGCTGGACTTGCAGTCTCAGAGCGGACAGAGTATCGGAGCCAGACACATTCGCCAGTCTGCTGTTGGATTTCTTCTCGAGTCGTCAGCATCATTTTTCGAGGCAGCAGTCCGGCTCAATCTAGATTCGAATTAAATTCAAGGGAAAATTAGAATTCGAATTCATTCATCCAAAGAGGAGATCACGTGAATGTCTGCGGCCGGTCCAAGATGAATACAAATTTCTGATGAGTCCAAGAATTTGGATTCGAAGAGCAGAGCGCAAGTCAGTCACTCTTTAACGGCCAGTCCTTGAGAACGGTTGAGGCGTGGGGTGGTAGCACATCAAGTCAATGAGACAGCCCGACCTGAGTGAGGCCGGCTGTGAGGCAGAGCAATAATCCAGAAGCCAGGCCCGTTCAGCCAGTCAGTCAGGCTTGTGAAGCGCGCAACAGCCAGAGTTGCAGCTCAACCAAGCGCAATTCGAGAGGCTGCCAGAGCCCAGTCAAGGTCGCCGTCAACAGATTCATCCTCTTCTTCACGATCACACTTCACCGTCGCCTCACACTAACTTCAAGAATCATCCAATATGGTAAGCATCGACAGCAAGCATACACACACGACGCACGATGTTTGCAGCCCATCGACACAGCTATGGCCAGGACAACGACAGCATTAGCACCTTTCATACATCAGCATGGAATCACCAGCAGGCAGCCACGGACTGCCGTACAGTTCTCATATAATACCTGCCACAGCAGATTAATCGACACGACCAGCGATCAGGCCCACTAAGCCTATCGACCTGCACGGAGTAGGCAGGAGAAAGGAGGAGAGAGAGTCATGCAGAAAGGATTGAACGTATGATTTGGTTGGGGTCACGATGGATCAGGTTGCGCTGCCTGTTGGGAAGGTCAAGCTTGCGTACTGCGCCTCAAACACTTAACCGTATGAAAGACGTGCACGATACCTTTCGTAGGGCTCTAGATTGGTGGTCTCCCGCATCTGGTGACTGGAAGGATTCAAGTGCATGGGCACCCTGATCGCTTCGACGACACACACCTCCCGACATGAGAGACACATTCTCGCTGCTCCGACTGTTCGCCGACCTTGCAGTAGACCAGGCATTCTCTCGCTCCAAAGTGACGGGATCAGCACCCCGACAGAGTACACCAGAATGGTAGCTAAGTCGATTTCGACGAATGCTGCTGGTTCAACAACCTTCTTTCGCCATAGCTGTCGTCCCGCAGCAAACGTCGTCGTTGCAACTTCGTGTTGCTGCAACCTTCTTAAACATCATTGCAGCCGACAAGAATGCTGACCTGCTTGCCAATTCTCTTGATGTTCCGTTCACCAACCTAATAGGGTCGCGTTCGCACCAAGACTACCAAGCGTGCCTCGCGCGTGCTTATCGAGAAGTACTACCCTCGTCTCTCGAACGTCGACTTCCACCAGAACAAGCGCGTCATCGATGAGGTCGCCATCATTCCCTCGAAGCGTCTGCGCAACAAGATTGCCGGTTTCACCACCCACCTCATGAAGCGTATCCAGCGTGGTCCCGTCCGCGGTATCTCGTTCAAGCTGCAGGAGGAGGAGCGTGAGCGCAAGGACCAGTACGTGCCCGAGGTCTCGGCTCTCGACACCTCGGCTCCTGGCAGCCTCGAGGTTGACCCCGACACCAAGGACATGCTGCGCTCGTTCGGTTTCGACAGCCTGCCCGTCAGCGTCACCGCCCCCGTCACCGCCTACCAGGCTCCCGAGCGCCGTGGTCGCCACGTCCCCGGTGCCGGCCGCCGATAAGCGCATCGCATCGACGCACTTGTACTACCACCACCACCGTCTTCACGATTCACCCACATCCAACCGGCAAAAGCGTTTGTGTCATGCTCTCGCCCTAGTCGGTCTGATCACTGCATTCTTTACGCACACATACACACACACACATGCACGGTCTCTGTACCGTAGTTTGACCTCGATTCGTTGTACTGCAACTTATCATCCCACTTTTCTTGTTGGGAACGCATCCGTCCCCTTCACCAAAATACAAACGGGATCCCTCGCAGAAGAGGGGTTCTCCTTAGGCTCTGATGCATTGCGCTTGTGCCAATTGGCTGTGAATGAGCAGTGTGAGATACCGCGTTACGTCCACTTGCGAATGAGTGATTGATCTTCCATTTGATAACATAGGCATGAGCAGGCCCACTCGGTCTGCTGAGGCAGCCAGGCTTTTGATCCTAAACCATCTCAATTTAACACGGCGAGATTTTCTATCGCGTCTGCGTTGTCGGACTGCGAATCGCGTGGTGGCTGCAAGTTGCGTGTTGGACCCTGTTCCGCTTGCCAAACTTTCTTCTCCCGCCATCGACGCTGACCTGATCTACCCCCGCCCTCGAGCTTCGTACACACGGTCACTCGCCATCGAACATGCCAGCTCTTGACCGTCGCTGATCGATCACCTCCTCAAGAAGGGACTTGGGCACGCGTGCGCAAAGCGATGAAGCTAGCAGCATGTCTGCTTCCACGCTCTTGCTTCTTCGCTCAACATAATGCCCTTCTCTTCAGCGTGAACGCTGCGTATCATAGTATACGGGTTGTTGCGACTCGAAGAGGGTTGCATAGCTCATCGTATCTTGGGGGAGATTTCAAGTGGGGTGCGGATATTTTGGACGAGATGAGATCCGGATCGAAGGGTGGCAGGTGCAAGTTGCCCAAAACTTGGGCTTCGACGCACGGCGATAGGCTGCAGGATGGTGGGTCCGGATCGACAACGTCGTCAACGACATCGAAGACGGCCAGAGACTGGGGTAGGCCGCGGACGAAAAGATCCACTTGGAAGATCAACGCCAAAAGGGAAAAGGAGGCCAAGTTGCAAGAGCTGGAACGCGGACTCGAAGTGTACTCGCACAAATCTCCCGCGGGACCGCCTCTCGTCTCCGGAACACCCTACCTCAACCCACTATGCAAACCATCCTCATCCTCGTACACGCACGATCAACCGCTGCTGCCCTGCGGCAGCTCATCCAGAGCCGGCTCGGCTCGACTCAAGACTCCCATGCTGGCCTACACAGCCGACCACGACGAAGCCAACGACCTGCTCTCCTGTCTCGGACCTGGACCCATGGGTCTCGATCTCGAATGGAACTTCTCCCGTCTCGGCTCGCACCGCACCGCCCTCCTCCAGATCTGCTCTCCATCGATGATCCTCATCATCCACACCTCTGCCATGTCGCACCGCATCCCACCTCTCCTCACGACGATCCTGCACGATCCCACCATCATCAAAACCGGCGTAGCCATCAAAAACGACGCACTCAAGCTGCAGCGCGACTACGGAATCGACACGCGCAACGTCGTGGAGCTGAGCAACTTTGTCAAGCTCGCCCAACCACAACGATGGGCCGCCATCAACCATCTAATCAGCTTGCGAGATCTGACGAGGATCTATCTGGGTAGGAAGCTACGCAAGGACAGCGTGAGGGTGAGCGATTGGGAGAGGTACCCGTTGGACGCGGAGCAGATCGAGTACGCGGCGAGCGACACTTTTGCCAGTCTGGAGGTGCTGAGAGCTGTTGCGGAGTACTTCAGGCCGAGTGATGTGGAGGGAAATTTGTTGGAACAGCTGGATCGGATGGATCGAGATAGAGCGGACGAAGCGATGGATCTTGATCAAGCGCTCAAGTTGAGCGCGTATGATTTGTACCTCGAGCGGGTGGATAACGAACGAGCGCAGGAGGCAAAGCTGCGCACGGCACTACGCGAGGTTCGAGCCCCTCCTCAGGTGACCCGCTCGCCTTCACCTGCGCCGGTCAAGCCTGCTTCCACAAAATCACCTCAGCCTGCCAAGAAAGCCAGCAATCACAGCGAAAACCGGCAAAGCGACAGCGACGATGACGACGACTTTGTCACGGTGACCAGCGTCCACCTCGCGCACGATCGAAGCATGTCGCGTTGGCTCTACTCCTCCCACTCCATCACGCACATCGCCTCGTCCAGCAAGATCAAACCCAACACCGTCGCGCGCTACCTCCTCAGAGCTCTGCTCGAAGCCAAGCAGAAGCACCCACAGCCGAGTCTGCTGCACGACTTTACCGCCCAGCAGAGGGTGCGGCTGGCAGACGAGCTGAAGCAGGCAGGTGCGCAGTGTGCGCTTTCGCTGGCGAGGTATAAAGCTCTGGCCAAGAGTATGGGCTGGACCGATGTGGTGGGAAGCGCGAGTGAGGGCGAGGAGGAGGAGGATGCGAGCCGGACGGGGAGTGCAAAGCCGAGGAAGGCAGAGGGGATAGCGGCAGGGAAAGCGAACGCCAGAGCGGCGCCGACAAACTGGAGCTCTCCGACAAAGGAAGTGGGAACAAAGAGACCAGCAGTGGAAAAGTGGAGTCGTCCTCCATCGGTCGTGGAGATCAGCGACAGCGATGAAGTCGACGTTGAGGACACCTCTCGCTAAAGTGTCACGTCCTACTGAGGGACGTTTTGTTGAGGTTTTGCATCATCTAATACTAGGATCGTACTTTGTATCATAAACACCAATCCAACACATGCACGCGTGTTCCAGAGCCGTTTGCTTTTGCTCCCTGCTCGTTTCTGCTAGTGTACAAATATACATCGACGCAAAGTTTCAAGCTGCGACTGCTGATGTAGTCGATGTTGCTGCCTCTTGCTGAGCCTTGCTTTGAAGTGCCACGATCTGTTGAACGGATAAAAAGTTAGTGAGCATGTCTCTACGATCATCGACTTCGGAAACTGCACCTACCTCGACCTTCTTCTTCTCTGTCTTTTCGGTCAAATCTTTGATCTGCGATTCCACCCTCTCTCTGTCCGAACGCATCACAAGGTCAGTCTACTTTGCCTTCACATCTTCTCGACGTCTGAAGAGAAACTCACATTTCGCCCTTGATGAACTCGATGCGCTTGTCCACGTTGGTCTTTGCTTCCACCTGATCCTGCTTGACCAGCACGGGTCCGATGAGCTTGTACACCTGGTTGTCTTGCTTTAGCCTGCTGAACTCTTTGGCGACCTGCTCGTTTTCGCGCAGCTGCGAGTCGAGCTGTTGCCGTGCCTCGACAGCTGTTTGGAATGCTGGTTTGATGGACACAATGGAAGTTCAGAGTGAGAAAGTGTGAGCAGGTTGCAAGAACAGGAGGTTAGTTTGGGAGGAAAGAGGGGGGACTGAGGACTCACAAGCTTGCAGCTTTTGGTATTGTGTTATTGCTGCCTCCATTGTTGCTGGTCGAGATGGGGATGGAGATGGTGCAAGATGAGGCGAGGTGGTCTCTGCGCGACCTTGGTCGAGACCAACACCTGCCAGATCTAACAGCGCAGCTGCAGTGGCAAGATTTCGAGTGAAACTGCGCTTTGCTGCGCTGTTCAACGTGTGAACCCTTGTGGAAGAAAAAGAAGAAAAAGAAAGCGCATTTCCTCCACTTTCGTTTCTTCTTGAACCCTGTAAGGAGCCCCTTCTTCTTCTTCTTCTTCTTCTTCTTCTTCTTCTTCTCATCATCATCATATCGCAGACAAGGCTCGATACTGGAGGCATGTCGGCGAACGACAACATGGCAGCCGATGACGCCGAATCGTCCTCGGCCATCAAAGTGCCAAATAGCCCATCCACAGCCTTTGCCGCACTCTCTTTGCACGACCAACCCTCTTCCTCATCAGAAGCTTCGACGTCATCATCCGTCTTCACCGCTTCGCATCTATCAGAGATCGAATCAGCCACAGCCCTAGTCAGTGCACTCGACGCCGCTCGCAAACAACCTAAACCGCTCATCCGATCCACCGGTCACATCGTATGCCGCACTCCCACCTCCTCCGCCTCCACCTCCTCTGCGCATCACCACCTCCTATCCTGGAAAGTGGCGGAGTTCGCCTACCGCAAATCCACCGCCATCGGCTCTGAGCTCCCCACCCTCGCACGTGGGCTTTTCACTGAACGTCTCTCCTCCACCTCTGAGAAGCACAGGATCGTCGTCCGCGGTTACGACAAGTTCTTCAACCTCAACGAGCTACCCTGGACCAAACCCGCGTCCATCTCGCTCTACACCACTCCGCCCTACGTGCTGACGTTCAAGGAGAACGGCTGCATCATCTTCATCTCCTCCCTCTCCCCGACCCAGCTTGTTGTGACGTCGAAGCATTCGCTGGGGTCTATCGAGGGGACCGAGACCACCCATGCGGAGAAGGGGTACGAGTGGTTGCGAAAGCATCTTGCCTCGGTAGGGCGGACGGAGCAAGAGCTGGCCAAGGAGCTGTGGGAGCGGAACGAGACGGCGGCGTTCGAGCTGTGCGACGACTCGTTCGAAGAGCACGTGCTGGCGTACGACGAGAGTAGGTCCGGGTTGCATCTGCATGGGTTGAATAGCAACGCGGTCAAGTTCAGCACCAGAGGGATGGACGAGGTGGATCGATTCGCGGAGCAGTGGGGGTTCATCAGGACGAGGTGGTTGACGTTGGGTAGCTTGGAGGAAGTGCAAAAAGTTACGGCGGAGATCGAGGTCACGGGCGCTTGGGAGGGCGAGCCGATCGAGGGGTTCGTCATTCGCACGCACATGCCAGGCAAGGAACGGATGGACGAGTTGAGTAGGCGGGAGGACAAGGCGGTCAGTCCACCGTACGAGCCCGGGCAAGCGTGGTTCTACAAGGTCAAGTTCGACGAGCCGTATCTCATGTACAGAGACTGGAGGGAGCTGGCGAGGAAGATGGTCAAGGAGAAAGCCGAGTGGGAGGCAAAAGTCGCCAATCTGCCAACCACATCATCGAGCGCACCTTCTTCATCGATCGACGCCACCCCTCCCACGCCCACCGTCGATGTCGACACATCGACCGCCGCCACTGCTCCCGACAACTCGGACGACGCAGCCCCATCCAAAGCAGCCCTCAAACGCGCCCGCAAACGACTCGCCAAGCAAGACGCCAAGCAGGCCGCCTCTCACCGCCTCGCCGCGCAATCCGCCGGCCTCCTGCCCCCCTCCCCCCCGCAACCTCGATCCAAACGACCAGAGACGACGCTCTTCATCCAATGGTGCTACGATCGACTCTACGGCAGCGATTCCGTCAAACCCCAACCGCACCTCTTCGCCGGTTTGACGCAGAACAAGGGAATCATCGCTATGCGAAATGCCTTCCTCTCGTACCTCCAGCAATCCTCTCCAGATCGTTCGAACGCAGTAGCGGTGAAGGAAGACACGCGACCGTTCACAAAGACCATCCTGGCACCGATCGCCGTCCCCGGATGCGGGAAGACCATCCTCGCCCTCGCGCTCTCCCACCTCTTCGCCTCTGGGCATGTTCAGTCGGACGAGTTCAAGAAGAAGACCGGGTTCCTCGCAGCTCTCGAAAAAGACCTTCGTTCCCACTCGACGGAGGACAACTACGTAGTGTTTGCGGATAAGAACAACCATCTCTTGCAGCATCGTGATGATCTCATCGATCTGGCCGCACGACTCTCCTCCCCATCCGCTCCTCCAGCGGGTAGGAAACCCGTGCCGGAAGTCGGACGCGTGAGAACCATCGCCCTAGCGTGGGAGCTGGACTCGCTGCCGTTGAACACTCTACACCGGATCTGTTCCGGTCGGATCGAGGAGAGGGGCGATAACCACCAGACGCTGGTCGCCGATGACGGAGAGGGAAAATTGAGGGGGTGTAGGTCGCACGAGGTGGTGCTGTGGAAGTTCTTGGAGGCGCTGCAGCCGCTGGGAAGTCAGGCGGGAAAGGGAGAGGGGGCAGAGGGGTATGGCGATGAGAGGTTCGACAAGGTGGTCACGCTCACAGTGGGTGCCGGGGTGGAGGAGTGTTTGAGGAAGGTGGTGCGGGAGGTGGGGGAAGAAGTCGGGTGGAGGATGCCGAGCGAGGAGAGGTTGCGGGAGGCGGTGAGATGGGCGAAGGAGTGGAAGGTGAAGAAGAAGCAAGGCGGTGGTGCGGGTGGGGTTGGGAAGAAAGTTGCTGTTCCAGGTGCCGGTGGGCAGGAGAAGAATGTTGAGAAACAGCAGGAGAACAAGGTCATAGGGACGACACCGAGGTACTTTGGTCTTGCGGTCGAACTGGACGTCCGTCAACTCCTCGACCGCATGCTTCTCCCACCCACCTCCTCCGCGGAACACGATTCTATCGCCCACTTCTACACAACCATGCGTACATGCAACCGTCTCAACCAACGTCCTCACATCACCCTCGTCCACAACTCCAACCTCTCCACCCCCACCCCTACCCACACCCACACCACCTCTCGAACCATCCACGACGAAAAATGGCACTTCTACACCCACCTTCTCCAGCAACCTTCTCCTTCCTCCAACGATGCACTCGTCTTCCACATAACCATCAGTACCCTCCTCTACGAACCCTCAACCCTTCTAACCTTGCCCATCGATACCATCACACCACCCTCCGTCATCGCACCGGACTTCCAACGTCTCCATTTCGATCACCAGGAAGAACGCTGGACACCGCACATCACGCTGGCAACCAGACCAGACGTTCCGCCGTACGAAGCAAATCGTGTCGTAGCCACGTGGAGATCGCCTCCGGACCATCCTGAAGCCCAAGCGGATGGAATCGAGGTGTTGCATCTGCCAGAACCGATTACCGTCGAAGCAAGGATCTTTGGCATGTCCTGAAAGCTTCTCTGCGACACTAGTGCAATCTCATAACGCTTCTCACACACCGCGACCCAGATGCTGCATTGTTTGGGCTGAGATTGAGAAAGAGAAATAAACCCCTTGACTGACAAAGTGAGAAGAAGAGATGCGAAAAGTTAATGCGTGCAAGACAGAATCGAGGGAACAACGTGGAGGGAAATAACAAATGGTATCGTGCAACGATCGTTGCGGTTCTTGAGGGTCATAGTAGTGTGGTTCAGTGACCACTAGGCATCAAAGTAGAACAGCTTTTTGCGGTGAGGCTGGAAGCCCATCTGCACTGTGTTACCACTCGCATCATCAGCAACTCCGTCACTAGTGCCCACGTCTTGTGACCTTGGGTGGCTGCTTCGGTCCTGACCTAGATGCTTTGCGAGCCCGCCAGCGTCCAGACCCCATGCTGGATCGTAGACATCGTGCGTCTCACGGTCGGGCAGCTGCAAGATCGGGTAGGTCTTGAGGCCCGACAGATGATCGTAGCTCCAGGTGCGAGGTGGTTCATGCTGCGGCTGCTGCTGCAGCAGCGGCGCCTCGGCATGGTTAGCACCGTCTTCGGCAGCGACGTCCTCAGATGCAGGCGCTAGTACCGCCTCGCTAGGAGTGAGCGGCTGCACACCAGCTCGACTGGCGTGCATGCCCATCGACGACCGTGAGCGCGGTGGCGGCATCAGCGAGGTCCGATGGTGACGTCGACCGGTTTGCCCGGCCATGGCTGAATTTGGCCTGACCACAAAGTCGCCCGAGGTGAGATCCTGCGACGTCATCTCACCGCCGTCCTCGGGCACGCTAGGGGTCGGACTGCGATGCATGGTGACCGGCATGGTCGAGTGGCGGCCGTAAGCAGGCTGTCCTGCACTGTGCGGCATCGCCCCGAGGTTCATGACGTGGCCCACAGCAACACGGCCGTCTGCCTGACCGGATGCAGCATGCTGCTCCGATCCGAACGAGCCGTTTCTGTGACCGTGCCCGTGCCCGTGTCGACTACTCTGGTGGTGCTGGTGCTGATTCTGGTGCTCGTGCTGGTGTCCGTGATGGTGATGGTGGTGGTGGTGATGATGATGCTGCGCCTTCTGTGCCTGATTGGCGCACTGTCGACTGGCAATGGCAGCAGCATGGCCGTAGCTGATGCTCTGACGATGGCCACCGTGTTGAGCAGGAGCGGCGGCTGGCATGTGCGATGCAGTGGGAGGCGAAGCAATCGACGTCATGGCACCCCATCCCAAACCCTTGGCTCGCGGCGAAGTGCCTGCGCTATACGGCAACGAGTGGTAGGCTGCTGCACTGTTGGGTCTCGAGGGAGACATGGCCGCGCGAGCAGCGTCCTGCGTCAGAGCGTGACTGCTTTGATAAGGACTGCGCATCAGCGTTGGCGATTGAGGAGGCTGACCGGCCGCCGCGTACTGTTGATGCGATGACCCGGCGCTGCCCACGTACATCTGGGGCGTGTTCGCGGCAGTCCAGGCTCGACCGGTGGAATAAGCACGGGCACTTCTCGGCATCTGTGCGTACAGGTTGGTGCTGCTGCCCGATCTGCTGATGGGTGCCAGCAGCGGAGGCAAGACGGATATGTCGCGGCTTCTCCGTCTGCTTGCCTTCTTCTGCGCTGCATCTGCATCAGCAAGACGAGTGAAGCTGTCGACGCGAGCGCGCGCGAGCCGCTCTGCTGGGTCTGCTGCGGTGACGGTTGCGCTGTGACCCCTGCTGGCATCGACGGGCAACGAATCACCAGGAATTCCACCTTGGCCAATCTCGCTAACGTAGGCAGGGACGTGACCACGGCGGATGGTGGGCCTGGCGACCAGACTTTGCGTCGGAGTGATTACGGCAGCGCGATCTTCTGCGGGCTGTTGCGAGATGTCAGCAGGATGAAGCATGCCGCCTTGCTCTGTGTGCACGTCTCTCATGGAAGAAGCTCGCTTCTGGGCATAAGAGGCCCTATGACTGCTGCTTGCGCGCGAGGCGTTGCTCTCACGTCGGGAAGCGCTGTCAGAGCCGCGAGACGGCCATTCGTCGCTGTCATCGGTCGAGTGGAAGACGTCCGAGTCGTGTTGCATGGGGGCTGGAGAGGCGGTAGAGCGCCAGTTGAGCCAGGCTGAGGAGATGGACCGAAGCCAGCCGCTGGTGGCGGAACCCGAGTTGGAGCTGGAGATCGACACGGCATTCGAATTGCGGCGAGCGGGAGCACCAGCGACGCCAAAGAGAGACAATCGTCGCGGATCGGTAGGTCTGGTCTCGGACGTGTCGGTCGCGCGTCGCGTGTTCGACGACAGGGGACCCGAGACACGAGACTGTGCAAGCTTGAGACTGCCAACAGCCATGCTGAGGCCCTCGTCGCTGTCTGTCAACTGCGTGCTGTGATCTCTCCTATACGGCTCGGCCATGCTCTGCGACGACAGGCTCTGAGACAGTACGGAAGGGCGGCGACCGGGATTCGCAACTCGAGCTTCGTGAAGCTGTGGATGTGCGTTGTCCGATGAGGGGATTGTAGTCGGCTGATTCATCAAAGTGATGCCGCTTGTGCCCATGAGCGTGTGCTCGCTAGCGAGACTGCGTGAAAGCAGCGAGCCTCTTGTGCTCGGACTGCCGACGTGATCGCTGAAGAGGTCGATGGAGGGAGCAGCGTGGTGTTGGCTGGCTCTGTCGAGAAGGTGGAGCGGACTTGTGGCCAGGAGCAAAGATGATCTTTTGGAGCGAGAGGCGGGTCGATGAGGCAAGGTGGACGAGGGCGTGGTAGCGCGGTTGATGCTCGATGAGTGCAATGACTCCTCATCGACTTGGTGAGTGTCAGCAAATCCTGGCACCGACAAACGATGAGCAGTTCTGGCGGTGCTATGAGAGCCAGACGACGAGGGCACGATCATGGATTGTCTTGGTGTGATTGCAGGCGTAGCGGTGTTGGTCGAAAGGCCAGAGGCAATGCCAGGGGCGGCACCGGCACCTGTAGCGAAGCCGTTGCGCATGGTGGTGTGAGAGCCGGTAGCGCTTTGAGCACCCGAGTTTGTGCGGGGCTTGAGACGAGGCTCCCACAGACTGCTGCCGCTTTCCGAGCTGAGGCCGCTGCCCTCGGTACCGGTTGTGCTAGCTCTCCCCCCGCTCGCAGCCGAAGATGTGCGTGCGGGAATGGAGGAGCCGCGTAAAGTGTCGTGATAGGGGAGCGGTTCGGCAGGACGCACTCTAGGACTGTTCTGTGCGGCGGATGTCATGGTGTATCCGGGCGCATATTGAGGGAAGTAATCATCGGTTCCCGCGCCAGGAGCGTGCAGACCGAGGGGAGTGATGAGCCTGCCGCTGGCGGTGCGTGGCTTCTGGGCTACACCGCGACCGTAGACGAAACCGCTGGAGCTTTCTGTCGCCGTGTCGCTTGCGCCGCTCGGGATGGCTGCGCCGTTGGCGCTGTTACCATCGGCATACTTGTCGATGCAATCGGGGCAAAGACAATCGCTCTCTGGTGTGTCGTTGGCTAGGGGGATCGAAGAAACGCTGGCGGAGCGGGTCCACGACTGGGAGGGTGGAGGCGGAGGTGCCCATGCGGTGTTGGTAGGCGGCAAGAGCGGTTGTGACAGGTACTGCGCGAGCTCGCCGAGGCCAGAGGATCGACGTTCGTCGATCAGGCGGCATCGCTCGGAGCAGTAGAGTGGGGTGGGTGCCTTGCGTTTGGCGGACAGCTCGTCCTGCTGCTGTTTCAGGACAGCGGGAGTCAGGCCGAGACCGCCGAGGAAGCCGCGCTTCTTTGTGCGAGCGTGAGCGTCGGTGCTGTTGGTGGTGGTGCTAGCTGCAGCGACGGCTTCGTTGGACTTGAAGGAGGATGGACCGCTGCTGTTGGAATGGGATCTGTTGCTGGCCGCCGAGCCGGGTCGTGACGCGGCAGGACTCTTACGACCGTGTGGACCGGACGCATCACGACCAGACACTTTGGGCTTGGGTTTGTCGTCATGCAGCTTCGTGGTGGGACGGAGCTCGCTGAGAGCATTGAGCCGACTGCCCGCGCTACCGGTGCGCTTGTGTGGACCGAGTGGAGCGGCGCCAGCCTTGGCTTGGAGACGGCCGGCGGAATGGGTGCGCTTGAGTGGAGCGGGGGGCGTGGGTTTTGCGGCAGGTGCAGCATTGGACTGGTCGGGATTCGAGGCAAGGGTATCGGATGCGTTGGAGCTGCGGCCCTTGATGGTTCCCGAGCGACTTTTCAGTGTAGAGTGTACGACGGGAGACGAAGGAGTGTCTGTGGTTGTGGAAGCCTTTGCGATGCCCTCGCCCGGTTCGATGAGGCAGTCGCAGGTGACGCAATAGGTCTGTGTCCAAAGCTCCTGGCCATCCATTTCGAAGGCGGCTTCCTCGTCGCTGCTGTCGTCGGTGGTGGTCTCTTGGTCGTCGTCGTCGTCATCGCCTTGTGTAGAGGCAGCAGCGGCGGCAGCAGCAGCTTGTTGGCGGAGCTGCTTGACGTCGGGCTTGGATGGGCCTGCACTAGGCGCGGCGGTGGCCGCTTTGCCTGGCGGGCGCACACCCCCGCTGCCTGCGTGCAGTGGCATTGTGTAGGGGGTACGCGATGTGGTTGAGCAAGTAGGAGAGCTCACGACTGCATGTGTTGGCGGAGGGAGGCGTCGAGAGTCATGTATGCTGAGTCTAGCGGAATGCGAGAGTGCGAGAATGTCCGAATTGGAGGAAAAGAGATCAGAAAGGCATGGTGCTTGGAACGGATGAAGAAAGAGCAGGTCTTCTAAAGAGATGTGATGGAAGGAGGTTGGAACACAGCCATGAATGCCGTGACTACGCCTTGGAGCAGATGGCGGTCGGATGAGATGAGAGTGGCAGTGAGAACGGAAAGCCAATGGATTCTACAAGGCGAGTGTGTGAGAGAGCGAGTGGGAGAGAGCGAGAGCGAGAGCGAGGATGTGTGAGTAGTGTGGAAAGCGTGAGTTGAGCAGCGACCGAAAGTGCAAGGTTGATCCGATAGTGAAAGAGAGCGAGCCGGATTCTGAGCCTGTAACGCTGCCGAAGCAAGCGCGACTGAGTGATTGACTGAATTTGACTGATTGACCGAATGGACTGTGGGAGCTGGCGTGCTGCGTGTGTGCATACGAATTCCAATCGTCGCAGTTACATGTGGGCTGACAAAAAAAGGAAAAGCTTAAGGGCTCGGAAACGGCAGGCTCATGAGTCTGAGCGGATGCCAGACCGAGCCAAACCAAGCATGCACCGCCAGAACGGCATTCGCTCGGATTCACCAACGCGACTGACGGACGTACGACGGAGGGACTGAGGCTCGACAAGCCATTCCCACGAAGCGGACCACCGTCGGGCCGGCGTGGGGGGGATGGCGAGACACGGGCACAGAGCGAGGTACACGGCGAACAAGGAGTAACTTCGGAGCTCGCATCTCTTCGCTATCTCAGCGCACCGTCACAGTCTTTCGTTCAGTGGTCTGGCGCTTAGATTGTGTTTTTTCCGTGCAGACGCCAAGTTGCAGACACTCCAAAAGCGGGAAGCCGCCAGACTGACGGATAGCGAGTGGGAGCAAGCAGACATCTCGGCGTCTTGCTCGTTGCATCCAACAGTCCAGGCAGCCTTTGTGGGACGAAGGGCGTAAGACGCCAGGAACCACTCCATGGGGGCCGGGAACGGAGGCAATCACGCTCGGTTACAGCTACGCGATGTCGATGGCAGCCCAACCCCTGTCACTTCGATCTGAACGGCGGTATGTGGCTCAACGCGACGATCTTGACGGTGGCCGACAAGCCAAGTTGCAGTGTTGGTCAGGCTCTGGCACGTCGTACATCTCGCTCAGTTACCTGTTGCCGTCAGCAGACACACGTTACAATCGAGATGCAATCATGCTCGATTACCGTGACAGCGGAATGCTGATCGCGTTTTCCCACACGCGCAGCATCCTCGGCTCGCCAAAACGTGCCGTAAGTGCGGCCGTCTGCTCGCCAAAGCGCTTTTTTTCAAAGTATTATTGCATGGTGATTCCTGCCTTGAAGCTTCCGATGTCAGTGGAAAATCATGCGAAGCATTCAAGCACAACCACTGCCATCGATTGGCACGACCAAGATTGCCGTTGCTGGCTTATCTTGACCACGCGATTGATCGCCGGAGTGTGTCTGCGAAATCGAGGTCATTTCGTTGTAGGCCCGCTTTTCAACCGCCTGTTTGCTGACCGAGTCGGGCAAAGCTGTCAAGTGTCCGAGACGCCGGGTTGCGACTCGGCAATCTTTCTCTCCCATGTCAGCATGCTGCAACTGCGGTCAAGTTCTGCTTGCTTACGCTAAGCTCCACGCGATCCTTCACCACCTCGCGGCACCGGCGTTCTTTCCCTGCAGCTCACTACCGTATCAACCTTAAAAGATGCCGTGCCGGCTTCCACTCTTCGCAACCTCTGAACCGACACATCGTGCTTTTCATTTTAACTTTGCTCGACTCGAGCGGCTCTTGCGTTTGCCGCAAGCGAAGTTTCGGTATGCCACGCTTCCTCGAGAATGATGCTCTAGGCCATGCTGCCGCACCCTCTTCGGACTTGCTCCGCCATCGAGTCAGCGAGCACAGAAAGACGCCGCGATGTAACGATGACGGCCCCGGCTGGTGGCAGATCTTGTCAGAAGGTGGAGCGGGCAAGCATCTTGTGCGCATCTCGTGCTTCTTCGCAGTCTTCGAGCTGGCGCCTTGCAACGTTGCGAGCGTAAGACCTGATAAGATCATTCATCCGACTTGAGGTCCAACTCCTGTTCCGGGCTGCACGAAAAGGGACTGTGCGCCTGAGCTCGGAAGGTTTCATTTGGAAGAGCTTGAAAGACAAGGTGGGGTCCCCAGACCCGGTCAAGTCGTCGGACGTGCCGGCTGTGCTTTCAGGCAGTCTTGCTGGTGGTCACCCAGAAGCCTTTGCCGAGCTGTGGTTCTCAAACGGCGACCATCTCCGGATTGAGGCGACTTTCGGAACGTGAAAAGGTGGAAATGAAAGAATTCAACGCTTTGTGAGATCTCATTTCCATCAAGATAGCAACTAAAGAATCGGCGATCAAGCGGACCTGGAATCTTGATAGGGTTCAGGTCCGGTCAAGCCGAACGCTGTCTGATGACTCCACATTAGAGAAACGCAAGGAAACCCAATCGCATCATATAGGGCTTCGACCCCGCTCAAGCTTTCCATGTACGTCTTACGATGACTTCTTCACCACTTCGGAATCCAAGTTGGAGTCTCTGAGCTTCGGTCAGGAGGACGAGGTGATTGCTGCAACCCCAGTCTGGTCGCTGAGTTGAATACTTGCTGATAGATAAAATTGGTGACCTTCGAATCAAATTCTTTGATCAAATCTCCCTGTGGTTGGCCCGTCTGAGGCTGATGAGATTCTCTGCTCTGATTGATTGGCAGGCGATTTTCCATGATTATTCTTGATGAAATGGCGTCTTTTTGCATCTGAGCGAGTCACAGTCCGCGCTGTTCTTCCAGCAGTCTTAGACGTGCCGTTGCTGTGCACTCACTTCTTCGCATCGTCTTCTCCACAACATCTCCACAACATCACCATCGTCATTGCAAAATCATCTCCCTAGACGCTTCTTTACTTTTTTGCTGCACAGCCATGCCGCCCACCACACATCTCCGAGGCCCACCCGACGATCCCAATGCCGAGTGGATCATCCAAAAGTACGGCGGTACCAGCGTCGGCAAATTCCTCGACACCATCGCAACCCAGATCGTCCCCTCGTACTTGGCGGGCAACAAGGTCGCCATCGTCTGCTC
This sequence comes from Pseudozyma hubeiensis SY62, assembly GCF_000403515.1. NCBI lineage: Eukaryota > Fungi > Basidiomycota > Ustilaginomycetes > Ustilaginales > Ustilaginaceae > Pseudozyma > Pseudozyma hubeiensis. The sequence goes on from NW_012133841.1 coordinate 86,856, forward strand.
AGCTCGCTCCGGACAGACAAAGGCGCTCGGCACGACCAATCTGCTGCTTCAAGCAGCTGGCGAGGCGCTCGATGAGGCGCTCACCCCGGCAGCTTCCCTGTCCAATTCGATCGCATCCCTCGCAAACGGCGCACAGACGCCCGCACACCGTCCAGGGTCCGCCTTCTCCCGCAAATCCAGCTCAAGAGGCACCCCGCTCGGCCGCGTCGAGTCTCTGAGCAGCAACACGCTCGACAACAAGCTCCAACAGCTCAAGCTCAACGGCAACGCCGCCTCCACTTCCGCCCCGACCAAGCAGTCAAAGCCGGCCAAGAGCGATGCTGGTTCTGATTCCGAGCCTGAGATCGCCATCGGCTTCAATGCCACCGTCGATCGCATCCTCTCTGACCATATCGCATCAGCACGCAAGGCAATCACCAAGGACAAGCAGCTCCTCGAGCAGATCGAGAACGACATCACCGACGACTGCGACCGCTTGCGCGACTTCCTCCTCGCCGCAAAGATCATCGAAGAGATCTCGCCCAAGTCCAAGGATATCATCATCGGTGTCGGAGAACGTTTGTCGTGCAGAATTGCCGCCGGTGCTTTGCGCGACGCTGGCGTCGATGCAGAACTCGTCACGCTCGAGAGCATCGTAGACCCTTCCTTCTCCGCCCACGCGGTCCAAGATTCGCAGGGAGAGTTCACCCTTGATCAGGCTTTCTACGATTCGCTCAGCGAGGCTCTTGGGGAGCGCCTCAAGGCGTGCACGGGTGTGCCCGTCGTCACCGGCTACTTTGGCAACGTCCCCGGCTCGTTGTTGTCCCAGATCGGCCGTGGATACACCGACCTGTGCGCTGCCCTCTGTGCAGTCGGTGTCAACGCCAAAGAGCTTCAGATCTGGAAGGAGGTTGATGGAGTCTTCACCGCCGACCCACGCAAAGTGCCCACCGCCCGTCTCATCCCCGCCATTACACCGGAGGAAGCTGCCGAGCTCACCTACTACGGAAGCGAAGTCATCCACCCTTTCACCATGGAGCAAGCCATCAAGAAAGCCATCCCCATCCGCATCAAGAACGTTGAGAACCCCACCGGAATGGGTACCGTCATCTTCCCCGACGTTCCCGAGGGCCACGATGGATCCGAAGACAAGCTCGTTGATGGTCACGTCGACCAACCTCGACCACCCATGACACCCTCTGCCAGCAAATCCAACTTTTCCGCTTGGGGAAGCTCGTCCAACACCCCACCCGCACACCCGGTCATGGGCGAGCGCAAGCTGCCTACAGCTGTCACCATCAAGGACAACGTGCTCGTGCTCAACGTCCACTCCAACCGCAAGACCGTCTCCCACGGCTTCTTTGCCAAGATCTTTGGCACGCTCGACAAGTACGGCGTCGTCGTAGATCTCATCTCCACCTCCGAGGTGCATGTTTCCATGGCCATGGCTGCTGGGTTGAGGCCAAGAACGCTCGAGAAGGTCAAGGCCGACCTGCAGAAGGTCGGTACCGTCAGCGTCCTGAGGGACATGGCTATCTTGAGCTTGGTGGGCAAGCACATGCGCAACATGGTGGGTGTAGCGGGTAGGATGTTTACCGTGCTGGCTGAAGGAAACGTCAACATCGAGATGATCAGTCAGGGTGCTAGCGAGATCAACATCTCGTGCGTACTGCACGAGAAGCTGGCGGTCAAGGCGTTGAACCTCATCCACTATAGCGTGTTGGAGGTCAGTCCGAAACCTAGCAACTCGGAAGCTGGCGCTTTTGGAAGGTCGTTTTTCTGACCTCGGTCGAGCACAACCAAGGATGGGTGAGGGTGCTCCAACAGCGCTCTGCTCTGTCCAAATCACATTCAGCTCTAGGTACCGGCGTACCTGTCTCCCACTCTCATTGGTCCAACCCAACCCGAGCAGAAAAAAAGCATGTCAATCTCCCTGCATTCGTCTCCCAAATCCTGTACTTGTATCCTGTCCGTTTGAAACTCATTGCACCAGAAACGCATTCTGTTGGATTGTGTCGTCTCCTGAGCTAGTCGAGGCATTGGCGAAGGTGGTCGGCTTTCCCGAGTAGTCCAATCTTCTCGACTTCGCTCGTGCTGAGATTCGAAAGGCTTGTTCTGTGCCTTGCCGAGCCTGGATATGATGATGGATCTGGCTAAGAAGGCCATGGAAGCTAGCTGGGGCGAGCTCAGAACAAGGGGAGGTGAGCCTCAACCTGCTTGCTTGCGTGAGGGGACAAAAAAAAGAAACAATTAAATAAACTAAAAAAAATGTCATTTGCCGGCACGAACAGCGAGACATGTCATTTACCGCACCATCCAGACCAACCGAGCTCTATCTTGGCGCTCTTCAGATGGTCCGTTGCCCTGATTCTATCACTCGATGTGACCGACATGTGCTCCTGATGCCGAATGCGAGTGCTTTTAGGTCTTTGACCCTTCGTTCGTCATGGCTTTGTCGCTGAACGAAACTCTACTTTCCGGTTTTGGGGGGAGAAGAGTCCCCCCCACCCCCCCTTGTCTGTTCGTCCTACCG